>NW_017306368.1:2061853-2064768 GCF_000935625.1 Nanorana parkeri | reverse complement strand
GCTTGTACGGTGTTATCACCACTGGCACTCGTGCCACTCGCTGTCTACTTGGACTCTGTCTCCAACCTCAGAGTCCTCGGGACACGAGGTGCAAGGGAGGCCTCCTCACACTCAATCTCTAAACCAGGTATGTGATAATCTCGTGACCACTGACAGGCCACACCCCTAACAACAGGGGGTGGGGCCAAACACAGAAGCGCAATCGAAGGGGCAGGGCCGGCCACTAATAAGTACCGGAGTGCTACAGCTGATGCACAAGCCTTGCTACAACCAGTACACAAACCTTGCAACAATATAGGAAGCTTGCTTAACTGTTTAAAATTAACTCCGTTACAAAAACTAGAGGCCATCACCTAAAATTGGTGGAAAAAAAATTCCAGCACAAGGGGCGAAGGGGGTTCTTCACAGTAAGATCAGTTAGGGTCTGGAACTCACTGCCACAGGCGGTGATTTCAGCAAAGAATGTGGAATTGTTCAAGAAACTTTTGGACGATTTCTTAAGGGACCGTAATATACAGGGGTACGGGTACTCCTAGAATGAGATCCTAATAGGTTGGACTTGATGGACTAATGTCTTTATTCAACCTCAAATACTATGTAACTATGTAAGGCAACTGGACTTGTTGTATTTTACTTGAAGGCGTTTCACTGGTCATCCAACCAGCTTTCTCAATTCAGAAATTTCTGAATTGAAAAAGCTGGTTGGATGGCCAGTGAAACGTCTTCGAGAAAAATACAGAAAGTCCAGTTGCCTTGACTTATTTTTTACAGATATACCATGACCTGGATGAATGAGAACCTACACAGACATATTGCTATAGAGAATCGGATCTCACTGGCCCCCGAACCCTTGGGCATTCTCTGCACTAAAGTAGCTAACACTCTAATGTCCCCCGCACAGTCACACACTATGTTTATACATTTATAAAGCTCTGACATATACCGCAGGGCTGTACAGAGAACACTGAGCCAGTCACATCAGTCTCTGTACAGAGTAGCTTACACTCTAATTTCCCCCACAGTAATACACTATTATTATACATTTATATAGATTTGACATATACCACAGTGCTGTACAGAGAAGTCACATCAGCCAGTCACATTGGCCTCTGTATAGAGGAGCTTACACTCTAATGCAGAATACCATAGCTATAGAGGACAACAAATCACAGCAATACATTATACAGCAATGCAGAATAATAGTATATGAATTTGGTACATACTCTGTGGTGCCGCTCTGTTCAGGGGTACCAGCCTGCAGTTTCAGGCAAAGGGTCTCAGGAGGGGAAGATAGGCAGCCGGTAGAAGCCCTGTAAGAAGGCGCCGCGTGGTTCCCCAGAAGTTTGCTCGCGGGACCTAACACAGCCGAATCAATTTGAAAAATTAAATTGCCGAGGTCCAGAGGTCACTTGTAACGCAGAGGTTAGTGGTGTAATGCAGAGTACAGAGGACAGCAGGGTGACGCAGAGTGTAGAGATCAGCGGTGTGATGCAGAATACAGAGGACAGCAGTGTGACACAGAGGGCAGAGGTGTGACTTATAGTGCAGAGGCCAGTGGTGTGCAGCACAGTGCAGCGTAAACGGCAGACATATTGAGTGGGGCAATTTAGATTAATAATGTACGGGATTAGTCTGACTAGTTCATTTTAATTAATTTATTTTTTTAATTTGTAGTATGTGCTTTTTTAAAATGCCGTGGGTGGCCCACGTGCATTACAGCCTTCTCGGCCGAACCTCTTACTTGTAAGTAAGTCAGGTCGTTGGAGATCTCAGAAATTGGAACTTTCGATAGAACTTTGATAGAGCTTTTCTCCTTCTGATGAGCTGCAGAGAGGATTGTGGCAGTGTAGTGTCTGTGCTGATGTCCCCGCCAGTGGTGTATTCTGGTTTGGGGCTGCCCTAGGCAAGACAAACCTCAGGCCCCCACCCCATTATATTTACCCCACTCGGCTGTGGTCTCAGGTAGGCTATGCAGGGTCTGTGGTGGGTTCTGCAGGATCTCTGGTGGGCTCTGCAGGGTCTCAGGCTGCTAAGCCCACCTGAGACCCTGCAGAGCCCACCACCATAGACCCCGCAGAGCCCGCCACAGATCCTGCAAAGCCCCCCTGAGACCCGGTTGAGCCCTTCACAGATCCTGCAGTCTCAGGGGGCTGTGCAGGATCTGTGGTGGGCTCTGCCCACCATAGACCTCGCAGAGCTCACCACAGATCCTGCAAAGCCGCCTTGAGACCCAGCAAAGCCAAACACAGATACTGCAGAGACCCCTGAGACCCTGCAGGATCTCAGGGGGGGCTCTGTAGGATCTGTGGTGGGCTTTGCAGGCTGTAGAGCCCCCTATGGATCCTGCAAAGCCCCCGAGACCAGGCAAATCCCCCCACAGATTCTGCAGTATCTCAGGGGGGCTCTGCAGGATCTGTGGTGGGCTTTGCAGACTGCAGAGCCCCCTAGGGATCCTGCAGAGCCCACCAAAGCCGATTGCACAGCACACCTGAGACTCTTTGGTGGGCTGTGCAGAATCTATGCTGGGCTCTGCAGCACAGTCCTCTTACCTTGCACGGCCTGACCTCTTTGGAACATGGCCTCCTTGTCCTCGGTGCCCGACTGGGCGGCCTCCTCATCCTCGGCGCCTGACACGGCCTCCTTATCATCTTCGCTGCCCGACTGGAGCTTTGGCGACGCCTCCTCCGTCGCTGTCTCTGCCCCCCGCCTCCTCCGTCTTCGCCCCCCGCCTCTTCCGTTCGGGGGCCACTCAACAAATGTTTTTCTCTCATGGGGGCCACCTGCCACATTTCATACTTTAAAATAAAATGTAACTATATCCAGTTTAAGTACTACAGACACTAATACACACTCACAATAAGGCCCTATTCATATCTGTAGGTTTAGGTGCGATTAGGGATTCCTGCATCAGAAAC
>NW_017306368.1:2052473-2060057 GCF_000935625.1 Nanorana parkeri | reverse complement strand
GCGAAAGGGGTTCTTCACAGTAAGATCAGTTAGGGTCTGGAACTCACTGCCACAGGCGGTGATTTCAGCAAAGAATGTGGAATTGTTCAAGAAACTTTTGGACGATTTCTTAAGGGACCGTAATATACAGGGGTACGGGTACTCCTAGAATGAGATCCTAATAGGTTGGACTTGATGGACTAATGTCTTTATTCAACCTCAAATACTATGTAACTATGTAAGGCAACTGGACTTGTTGTATTTTACTTGAAGGCGTTTCACTGGTCATCCAACCAGCTTTCTCAATTCAGAAATTTCTGAATTGAAAAAGCTGGTTGGATGGCCAGTGAAACGTCTTCGAGAAAAATACAGAAAGTCCAGTTGCCTTGACTTATTTTTTACAGATATACCATGACCTGGATGAATGAGAACCTACACAGACATATTGCTATAGAGAATCGGATCTCACTGGCCCCCGAACCCTTGGGCATTCTCTGCACTAAAGTAGCTAACACTCTAATGTCCCCCGCACAGTCACACACTATGTTTATACATTTATAAAGCTCTGACATATACCGCAGGGCTGTACAGAGAACACTGAGCCAGTCACATCAGTCTCTGTACAGAGTAGCTTACACTCTAATTTCCCCCACAGTAATACACTATTATTATACATTTATATAGATTTGACATATACCACAGTGCTGTACAGAGAAGTCACATCAGCCAGTCACATTGGCCTCTGTATAGAGGAGCTTACACTCTAATGCAGAATACCATAGCTATAGAGGACAACAAATCACAGCAATACATTATACAGCAATGCAGAATAATAGTATATGAATTTGGTACATACTCTGTGGTGCCGCTCTGTTCAGGGGTACCAGCCTGCAGTTTCAGGCAAAGGGTCTCAGGAGGGGAAGATAGGCAGCCGGTAGAAGCCCTGTAAGAAGGCGCCGCGTGGTTCCCCAGAAGTTTGCTCGCGGGACCTAACACAGCCGAATCAATTTGAAAAATTAAATTGCCGAGGTCCAGAGGTCACTTGTAACGCAGAGGTTAGTGGTGTAATGCAGAGTACAGAGGACAGCAGGGTGACGCAGAGTGTAGAGATCAGCGGTGTGATGCAGAATACAGAGGACAGCAGTGTGACACAGAGGGCAGAGGTGTGACTTATAGTGCAGAGGCCAGTGGTGTGCAGCACAGTGCAGCGTAAACGGCAGACATATTGAGTGGGGCAATTTAGATTAATAATGTACGGGATTAGTCTGACTAGTTCATTTTAATTAATTTATTTTTTTAATTTGTAGTATGTGCTTTTTTAAAATGCCGTGGGTGGCCCACGTGCATTACAGCCTTCTCGGCCGAACCTCTTACTTGTAAGTAAGTCAGGTCGTTGGAGATCTCAGAAATTGGAACTTTCGATAGAACTTTGATAGAGCTTTTCTCCTTCTGATGAGCTGCAGAGAGGATTGTGGCAGTGTAGTGTCTGTGCTGATGTCCCCGCCAGTGGTGTATTCTGGTTTGGGGCTGCCCTAGGCAAGACAAACCTCAGGCCCCCACCCCATTATATTTACCCCACTCGGCTGTGGTCTCAGGTAGGCTATGCAGGGTCTGTGGTGGGTTCTGCAGGATCTCTGGTGGGCTCTGCAGGGTCTCAGGCTGCTAAGCCCACCTGAGACCCTGCAGAGCCCACCACCATAGACCCCGCAGAGCCCGCCACAGATCCTGCAAAGCCCCCCTGAGACCCGGTTGAGCCCTTCACAGATCCTGCAGTCTCAGGGGGCTGTGCAGGATCTGTGGTGGGCTCTGCCCACCATAGACCTCGCAGAGCTCACCACAGATCCTGCAAAGCCGCCTTGAGACCCAGCAAAGCCAAACACAGATACTGCAGAGACCCCTGAGACCCTGCAGGATCTCAGGGGGGGCTCTGTAGGATCTGTGGTGGGCTTTGCAGGCTGTAGAGCCCCCTATGGATCCTGCAAAGCCCCCGAGACCAGGCAAATCCCCCCACAGATTCTGCAGTATCTCAGGGGGGCTCTGCAGGATCTGTGGTGGGCTTTTCAGACTGCAGAGCCCCCTAGGGATCCTGCAGAGCCCACCAAAGCCGATTGCACAGCACACCTGAGACTCTTTGGTGGGCTGTGCAGAATCTATGCTGGGCTCTGCAGCACAGTCCTCTTACCTTGCACGGCCTGACCTCTTTGGAACATGGCCTCCTTGTCCTCGGTGCCCGACTGGGCGGCCTCCTCATCCTCGGCGCCTGACACGGCCTCCTTATCATCTTCGCTGCCCGACTGGAGCTTTGGCGACGCCTCCTCCGTCGCTGTCTCTGCCCCCCGCCTCCTCCGTCTTCGCCCCCCGCCTCTTCCGTTCGGGGGCCACTCAACAAATGTTTTTCTCTCATGGGGGCCACCTGCCACATTTCATACTTTAAAATAAAATGTAACTATATCCAGTTTAAGTACTACAGACACTAATACACACTCACAATAAGGTCCTATTCATATCTGTAGGTTTAGGTGCGATTAGGGATTCCTGCATCAGAAACTTGCGTTTTACTGGCGCAGAAATCCCTAATCTGGCGTTTACAAGTGACAGCTGTCACCCATTCAAGTTAATGATCAGGTGACAGAAGTTGCATGTAAACGCCTGCACACTACATGTAATGGTATATGATATGATTACATGCGGTTAGAAAACACTCTCCCTGGATGCACAATCGATGCGTCCAGGGAGAGTGATTGATTCCTAACTGAATGTAAACATATCACATACCATTACATGCGGTGTGCAGGCATTTACATGCAACTTCTGTCACCTGATCATTACAGCTGCCACTTGTAAACGCCAATTTAGGGATTTCTGCTGCGGGAAAACGCAAGTTCCTGATGCAGAAATCCCTAAAAGCACCTAAAATAGAGGTGTGAATGTAGCCTAATACAAATCTCCTCCCCCCCCCCCACACACGTAAAAAAATACAACCCCTGTACATATGTATATATATATATATTATACACACACACACAACCCCAGTCCGTGTGTGTGTGTGTGTCCCAGACCTTACCAATCATTTATTCACAAACCTTTCCGGCCAGCGTTCATTGAAAGAGCACTGGCCGAAAAGGATCCGAGTGATGGCGCAGATACAGCTACATGGTCTGCATCCGACAGAGATGTAGACCATGTAATGTTCGGCCCGTCCTGGCCCCTATGCCCGAAGCTGCTGGCCACCAAAGGGGGCAGGGAGATGCCGGGAAAGTGCCCGGTAAGCGGGGGCGGAGAGGGGCAGCAGCATTGATTTGCATATGAATTAGCTGCAATATTTACATATGAATAGGTTATGGCTTATTGATATGCAAATCACCATGTCCCATTTATATGTAAATATCTCGGCCAGGACAGTGCAGGAACAGCACCAGCTAGCTCTGAAGGGACCACAGAGTAGAGAGAGCTGGGTGAGGAGGTGTTTTTCTGCCCTCCCCCACCAGCGCCCTCTAGTGTCTACTGTGTGGTAGCACCGGCTCTGCTCAGAGCCGGTCATCGGGCATAGCGGACCGGCCCGAACACAATCAGGTTGATTGTGTTCGGCCCGCCCGGCCCACCGAGCAACTGCCTGGTTTATCCTGTGGTCAGTCCGGCCCTGGTCGTAGACTATTTTGATAGAATTTTGTAACAGTGGTGCATGCTCAGCTATAACTCTGAAAGCATAGCACTGCTGGTGATCCAGGGATATGATATAATCAATCAATCATAGGATAACAAAATAATTTTTTCCCCCTAGGCATAATTTTCTACAAGGTTCCTTTGGTGTTTTTGTTTTAATTCTCCGATGTGTCACAACTGGTTTATTTCTGATAGCAAGAGTTGTTTTGATGAACTTTACCAATTACTAACTTTAACAACCTCAAATAGAGAAAACACTCTAATCTAAGAATCAAGCCTTCTCTAAAAAGTTGGAAGATATGGGAAAGGTTGTTTCTATTCAACATGAATGTCTAGTATTTGAGAGCATTTTGGTACTTAAGTTGACACTTTGCTAATAGCCTTCCCATATTGATTTTCAATAATTAAACACAAACAAATGTGTGGTGACAGCATAACTAAATATATACAGTAGGTGCAGTCCCTTTTATGATGGCAACATCCTAAATTTCCCAATGACCTCACACATAAGCAATAAAAATATAAATTCCCAAGGGGGTGTGGTTTGCACAAGACGGAGTGAACACATGTAATAGCCTTGCTCCCCAGACCGAGGCCGACTACCAGAATTTTTGGGCACTTACAATACCCAACATGAGCACATCACGGAGACAGAAGACTAGCTCCCCAGCACTCCTCCTAAGATCAAGAACTACTTTGGATTTGCTGCATCGTTAGGATCCACTGTGTCTCCAGCCTGTATTGTGGACTCACAGGCCATGCTGCTCCTGGGCCATGACCTCGGTCTTCCCCCTCAGAGCCGTTCCTCTCGCCTCCACAGTCATCAGACTCAGAGTGCAGTGGAGAGAATGAGGATATGCTGAACGGTACTAGACATGTGCGATTCCTTTCAGTCTAATTGAAAATTCAGACAAATTTTCAGAAATTTGGACATTCGGATGCATTTGAATTTCCAAATGAAAAAAATAATGAATCCAAAAGTATTTGAATTTTCCGATAATTCATACTATACCTTTAGGTGCACCCCCGAGCCATACCAGGCTACATTCCCTTGACATGCGGAGGGTGCTTTGGCAGGGAGGGGGCCCACTGTCCCCATGTCGATAAGGGTGAGAGCCTCTTCCTCACAACCCTAGCCCGGTGGTTGTGGGGTCTGTGGGCAGGGGGGCTTATCTGAATCTGGGGCACCCAGATGCCACCCCCCCCAGTGAATGGGTATGGGGTGGTTGTTACCCCTTCTCATTCACCAATAAAATGCTCAAATTGTAAATAAATACACCACACTGTATACAAAGTCATTTATTTGAAAATAAAACGCAAGAAAGGATTTTGACAAGTTTTTTGGACATCCTACAGAGTGAGGGAGGGCAATGATTTTTGAGTTGACATAGCTGTAAATCAAAATATACCAGAATGGAAAGGGGGCATAAAGGAAAAAAAAAATTATATTTTGGTTGAAGAGAAAGCATGGACACAACACTAGTAAAAAAAATCATGCAAAAGTCATGCACAGTAAGATTGAGACACCAAACCAGGCCTGGGAATTCCAAGCTCAGATAAACTTAGTTATAACCATCTATTTGTTCATTAAAATGATCCACACGTTTGGCTTCCAAGCTCCGTGTTATAAAGCGATAGTTAAAATATTATATCATAATATCATATTATTACTAAATGAATAGGCAGATGTGGTCATTGAATGGGGAAATTTTCTACTCCACCTGTTCAATATCAATACTTAATAGACAGGAGAAAGAAAAAATAGACAATTATGAAAAAAGTCATTCTTAATTAAGAAAAAAACTTGCAGAGAACACTAAACAGTCTAATCTTCATTTATATCATGTAGTCAGGACTGATAGTTTAGAGCAGTTAAATGAGCCATTGCAAAATGCTGTTAGAATTTTCTGATTCATTTACATAATTCACTTTGTCAGAATGTAAGAGTTATATCACACCCAAATGACTCAATTTCAGCTGATGCACTGCTTGCTGGTCTGCTAATCTTTAGCTATCACTTTTTTTAAATGCCTAAGGCTGCCGTAAACTAATCCCTTTTATTTAGCTTTGTTGAAGAACTAATTTACCTTGCCCATGATTGTACACCACAGGTAGTAATTTACCTACAGGAACCTTGTGTTTTTAAATAGAATGGATTGAAAAAGGACTGCAACATTTTTAGCACCATTGTTCAGCTAAATCTTTTATCTTCCTGGTATCTGCTACATACTACTCACTTTTTTAACTTTATGCTATTTTAGTTTAAACACTGTAATATAATTGTGTTCGATTTTCTTACATGATTGCTTTGTAATTTAAAATCTTCGTTCTTTTGAAAACTCAAAAAATCTTTACTTTACAAAAGTGTTTAAAACTGGCAAAAATATAATTTCCATAAATTAGTAAATATGAAAGAAAATCATGTGTAAAAAAAAAACTGATATTATAAATGATCCAGGAATCTGAAAGTTAACCCTTGGAGTGGAGCTACCCCTGCACTACAATGGTTAACTGCTCATTTTTGTATAGGGGCGCAAATAAAACAAAAATACTCACCTGATTCTCAATCCCACCTGATTACTAGACTGCTCTTTGCAGCCTCTTCTCCCCCAAGCTCCAGCGGTCTAAGCCCCACTGATGTCATCATGTCTAATGCAGTCCATTCACCTGCATTAGATGTGAGAATGCTGACCACACCAAGAGCAGAGGGGGAGAAAGATGAGCACCCACCACCGCAGGACAGAGGATCAGGTAAATATATCCTCTATATTCTGGCCTCTAGAGAAAAAAATAGTTAACCTTTGCATTGCAAGGGTAGCCCCACTGCAGGGGTTAACTTTTTAAATAACTGAAGTTCTTCTTCAACACCAGTGATGACTAAATGAGGAGAATTTGTGTTTCTCACATTTTTTTTCCAATTATATATTTTCAAGAAGATCTATCTGATGTGTTGATCTGTGGAAAATCACATAATTAATAACTCATAAATTGTATAATTCACCAGAGACTGGCAAAGCCCACACATGTTGGGCAGACTGTGCAAGTCTGCTTTAATTATTTCAGGGGAACCAAAAAAATTTTTTTAGTGATTCATTGATTTACTTTGCTTGTGATTTGATTTGCTCAAATGGGGCTGTCTTTTTTATGTCATATGTCTGTGATATTACGCATGCACTTATTTAAAAATATAATTATGACCATGCCTTTAGATTTGGTCTTTTCCATTTTACTTTGGCCGCAAATGTATTATATTTAAATGTGGTATAAAAGTGTGAAATGGCAAAGCCTGGCAGCAAGCAAGTCCTCAAGAGCAAAATGTTGAAGGTTTTTTTCTTACCCAAGTTTATTTTTAAGGCAACTTCTTCCCCTCTCTACATAATACAACCAAAAACTGTAGCCTCCTTGCCAACAGTATCAAATGTGCTTATTGGCACTCACACTGCCAATGGAAGTAGTATCCTGTATGTTCAGAAACTCTCTATAACTTCATATGAAATCCTTGAATGGGGTTTTGGCCAGGGAACCCACCCACATTCTTCTTTTCCAGATCCAATGTCTCTAATAAATCAGACATTTAGTTGTGGCTCAGCATCAGCCTATCTCTAGAGTAGTTAACTAATGAAATACCACAATCAGGAATGTATACCGAGAGTAGTTCTTGTTACTGTTATCTATGTCAATATTTGAGCCTTTCCTGGGACTTCATGTTAAACAGGGAGACAGAAAGCAACAAAAAACAGTTTAAGTTATCATTGCTGTTTATGTCTTTAGGAAGGTCTACATTTCCTTCCTCTCCTAGACTAGTGGTGACTAGGACACTTTATCCAAATCGAACCTACTTACTTACTAACAGTAAGTAATCTGTATCATTGTTTAATAATATAGAAATAATATATAGAATAATATATAGAAATATATCAACTTATTATTATTATTTTGAAT
>NW_017306368.1:2051132-2052135 GCF_000935625.1 Nanorana parkeri | reverse complement strand
AGACCATGTTTCAGACTGCACATAAATAATATTCAGTACTGTACATATTATAAGAGATCTGTTGGAGAATGCATATTCTTGGATTCATTGATAATTCATGTAATTTAGGAAAATACCACACCAGTAATCCCATGTTAATCATCAAAGCAAAACATTGCTTCCTTGCAAAATGCTAATTTTTTAGATTGCAAACTGTCAGGCCCTTTTCACGCGGTCTGATCATAAGGAGATCCGTGCACAGATTCCCTCCTGATTGGAGCAGTACGGATCAGATGTCAGTGCTGTGACATCCATATCCATCCAGCCAGTGGCGGACCTAATAACCAAAGGGCCCTGGTGCAAGATTTTATCTTGGCCCCCCTCCCAAGATAGGGGGGGGTGCGGGAGCGGATCACACTGCCCCCCCCCCCAGCGGTCTCTAATGTTGAAGTAGTGTGCTGGACTTACCTGAGACCCTGCAGAGCACACCATAGATCCTGCATAGCCCACCTGAGACTCTCTATGGTGGGCTCTGCAGGGTCCCAGGTGGGCTGGTCTGGTCATCGGGATCCCTTTCCCTGTACCTCCCCCCAACTCTTCTTACCTGCTGCTGCTGGGGCCCGGCCTCCTCCACCCCTCCCCTGTCATCTCTGCCATGCGGCCCAGGTACAGTTGATACCCATGTAAGAGGCCCCCCAGACCCCTCACATGGGTACCGACCATACCCCCCTGATGGCGGTGTTCTATCAAAGGCTGTGACTACGTTAGAATGTGTGACGTGGTCACACGGTTTAACGTAATCCTGCCCAGTTTTTCGGTGGTGGAATGTGTGACCGCCAATAGGTGAAGCATTTCAGCGCTTTCCCAGCTGTTCCAGGCTGATTGGCATCGCAAATCGCATGTGCAGGAGAACCGATCTGCCCTGGAACAGCTGATCGGTCCTGAAATGTCACTTCTCTCCGACTGCGATCTCACATTCCACCGCACTCACAAAGTCGGATAGAAGTGACATTTCAGGACCGAT
>NW_017306368.1:2039240-2051007 GCF_000935625.1 Nanorana parkeri | reverse complement strand
CAGCCAGTGAGTTTTGAATCGATGTGTGCACTGCAGGGGGCGTGGCATGTGACACACACACGCCTCCTGTGACTCACCTACCCTCCCCTCCTGCCGCATGTTACTATGGATGCGGCCGGGAGGGGAGGTGAGTCACAGGACCCGCCCCCTCACTGAGAAGCCCGTCGGCAGTGCGGGGCCCCGCTGTTCGAACACCGTGCACTGCACCATATTGCAGGACCGGACCCCACTGAGGCTGTGGGCCCAGGACCAGACCCCACTGCCCCCCACAGCCTCAGGCCAACCGTCGGTAGTTCCACCACTGCATCCAGCTTTCCGTCCATCTTGTGATGGAGGAAAACACTGAAATGACCAGACCCCATGTCGGTCTATGAGGAATCAGATGTAAATAAACATGTGGCATGATCAGGTCCGTTGAAATGGAACACTGTTCCGTTCATTTTTCTGGATTTAGCTGGAGTTGAGGGTAACTGGGTGTAAACTGACTCTGGTTAGTAGAGTAGCATTGGGCATCTGTTTGGGTCCACCTGAAAAACTGACAGGACCTGTCAAAGAAGTCCAGCAAGCAATCATAGAACTGGTACTGTGAGAGCCATTGGGCATGTGAGACGGTTTCGTGGTAAAGCTCATAATTGTGCGCATGCGCGCCGACGCTAATGCACACGTTTACGGGCAGACGCTATACGCGTGTTCACGCACATGGGCGCTCACTTTTTTAAATGGCGCCAAAAGGCCTATTTAAACTTGCATCTTGCATGCACTCAGTGCTGAGAGTTCTTCAGCTAGTACCCTGCTTCCTGTGTCTCTATTCCTGATTCTGTGGTTCCTGATATTGACCCGGCTTGTTCATGGACTCTGTTGATTGCTGCCTGTCCCTAACCTTGGCTTGATCTGGACCTTCCTTCATTTGCTGAGTACACTCTGCGTTGCCTGCACGTTACTGAGCCAGCCTGCTCCTGACCCTGCCTCTGTCTGCTGATTTGTACCTCGCAGCCCGCCTGATTGTGACCCGGCTTGTTCCTTACTTCGGCTCTGCTCTGCACCGGTGCCAGGTTCACCCATTGCTGACGTCATATTCCAGGAAGTGACTGCTATCATCGTCCTTCAAACTGGTCCGCCTGCATCTCCAGCTCCGGGTGTATCCACTTCATCAGGCACTTGTGCCCCTCTTCTGTCCCTACACCCTCTGTCCATCATTACCAGAGGTGTGTGGACAAGAGAAGCAAGGGAGGCCACCCTCGTCATCTCAGGCTCTCACCAGGTACGTGAAAGGTTCGCCCGTGTGAAAGGGGCCTTAAGTTAATGCAAAGGCTTAAAAGATTTTATAAAGAATATATTTAGGTTCAGCTCACTTGTTGCTCTGGGTTTGTGTGATCCCTGTGTTCCCAGTGATCTTTTTCTGTGTTCCTGGAGATATTATGTTGTTGCGTCTGCTCCTATTTTCCATTTCGTCCATTTTATATAACATATCTTGGATCAAAAGCTGCTCCATCCCCTCCTGCTCCATCCCCTCCAACAAGCCAGTGATCTTAGAGCTATCAATGCCCTTTTCCTTGCCTCTGTGTGTTTCATCTATCCCTCTTGGGGATGCCTCGGCATAAACATGGGGACACATTGAATATCCTTGTTTAGCATTATCCTGAGTATTCTTACTGCGACAAGCCCGATCATTCCCATTGATAGGGCATGTGGGTGCCGACATCCTAGTGTCCCCCCTTGTGATAAACGAGACCGGGTACCTGTGAAATACGTCCCAATCGTCCCGATCCTTGTTGTAGAGTTCCGTCTCATCGATATTGCGGGCAGAGGCTGTTGCTGCAGCCGCTTGTCTTTTTTCTTTCCCCCCATCCATGGGAGTCTTTAGGGCAGCTAGTGTGCTGAGTATCCAATAGATCCGATAGACTCCAGGGGCCAAGTATCATCCAGGTAATGCCGTGATGCCGTCCAGTAAAAGTCTAGGAAGTAGATTTGAGGCGGGGGGAGAAGTACAGGACTCCGGCTGCGATGTGGTTGCTTTTAAGCAGGGGGAGCCGGACCAGGAGAGCATAGAGGGGAGAGCATGTTCGGCTAGGTTTCCGTCGCTCTCCGTGGCTTGGTGAAGCTCGTGTGCGTGCGGACGCTCCGGACCTACATCATCAGCGCGCCACGCTCCCCGAACAGTCCATATCATTTAAAAACTATATGTTCAGAATTGGTCACCAACTTCAATCAAGAAGAAAGTGAGCCCTTTATCATTACCAGCTGGAGCCCTTCCTGCAACAGTTTTCTACCCATGTGCAAATAATGTATTCAATTCCAATAGACCTTAATTTGAAATTTGAAAATGAAGAGTTTATGGTGTACTGTATTGAATGCTTTAGCAAAATCCAGATACATTTCTTATCTAAATTACTGCTCACATTAATCTTTAAGAAGGGTTAGAAATTAGTGTTAGTGGCTCCCTTAGAAAATTATTTTGAGGCAGGATGGGTGCATTCAGAGTTGCTTTCCTGAAGGGATTCACAAAAAGCCCTTGATAAAGCATATGCCTTGCCCTGTCTTGATCAGGGTTGGACAAATCCAATAATCCTTTACATTTTCTGAATTTTCCTTGCGATTGGCCAGTTCAAAATTGCATATTGTTAATAGTGTTAATGGTGTTCATGCTCAAATCTTCTGGGGAAATTATATAGTATATGTACAGTTGTTTCTTTCAAATAAAGAACAAAACGGTACAAGCATGCTTGTGATGCTTTTCAAGGTTTTTTGACTAGATATGGATATCATCCAAGTAGGCAACAACAAACAGATCTAATAAACCTTGCAACACATCATTTATAAAAGTTGAAAGGTAGCGGAGGCCTTACACAGGCCAAAATGCAGTACCAAGTACTCATAATGTTCATATTTATTTCTGACGGCAGTTTTCCATTCATCTCATTGATGAATGTGGATGAGATTATTGTATATGCCCCTTGTGGGTCCACTTTGATAAATATCTTTGCTGTTAAGAACACATCTAGTTTTTTTTTTTCTTGAATTAACAGTGAGACAGTCTGGGTAATGGAGCTTATTTGTTCAGACACTTTAGTAGTCACATAATTTGTTCTGTTGTTTAATTTGTTTGGACAATTAACAGCATAATGTCCAGAGTACCCGCAGTAAAGATCTCAGAATGCTATTTCTCCTTCTGCTTAGAAATAGATTTCCTTATTGGATCAATCTGCATTGGTTCAGGAGTGTTAAAATCTAGAAAAATAAAAAGATCCTTCTGTACTGACTGACTAAAAGAAGCCATATGGCTCCCTTACTTCCAAACATTGCTAGTCTCTTCGTCCTTCCATAAGTACAGTTACAAAGTTACATAAGTAAAGTTCAATAAGTAAGTAAAGCCAAACAGCTGCAATCACTGTTTGGGTGTTCGACAGCTGGGAGAGGAGATTCCCTTAACCATGCAGTTTAGCAAGAATAAGGGAATCAAGTGATGTTTTCTCATTTTTCTCATTCAGCCCACTGGGTTCATTACAATGTTGATTTTTAAACATTGGTACAGTTGGGCTTGAAGACTAGTCTGATGGTCACCCAGGATTCGCCAACCAGACCTTCTGGACACACCAAGGTAATATGTAAAGATGTGTGTGTGAAGTCTGCGCAAGTTGGGGTTGGACAGAGGGAGGAAGGAAGTCGGGTGGAAATGCACAGTTACCCAATAAATGTATGCCTGATGATGAAAATGTAACTGCTGAATGATGACAATGCATTTCCAGTGTTGGTGGTCACTCATGGTGCTTAAAAGGCTGCCAAAACGTAGTCTCTGGTCATAGAGCAGGGGGATGGTACCCATATCCCCTTTTCTTGTTATGACCAAGAGGACTCATCTCTGTCAAGCCTTAGCCCTGTTCTTGTTTGCCACAGAACAGTTGGCTGTGATTTGTACTAAAGAGCAAGCACTGCAGACTGATCAGAGCTTCAAAAACTCTAGCTTCTATGCCCTTGCTGAAAGCAACAAGCAAAAGATTTACTGGGACAATGGAAAGCTGTACAGGAAAAAATCTGCCTTCCAAAGGTAATGCAACAGAAATGGTCAAAAAGCCAGCTCACTGAAGCATTTAGGTTACATGTGCTGAAGGTTGTGCACACAGTTTCCCTAGTAGGTCAAATGGGAATGACTAAGACCAGGATTCAAATGATGCATATTTTTTTTCTCGCCTAACACGCTCCTACATAGCCAAATGTTCTCTGTCCTGTGTTACCTACTAGCGAGTTGGCAAGTCAGGAGATGTTGCCAGGTTTCCATTACAACTTTTGCCTGTAATTGACAAACCCTTTAGTGGTTTTAGTCTGCTACTTAGTGGTTTATTGTCTGCTACATAATATTATTTTTCTGTAAATATTTTCTTGCACCATTTTCATTTTTTTCTTTTCTTTCATTAAAACGGTGTTCTAAAGTTGTTAAGCTGAATCTCTGAGTGCTCTAAATAAGACTGTATATAATCCTTGGAATCCTTTGTAAAGCTGCCATATTTTACACTCTGTACATTCCTGCCATGTCTAGGAGTGTTGCTAGAAGTTATTCAGTCTTTCTTGCATGCTGTTTAAATTGAAGCTATTGCTGTTTTAAAAAAAATGGTCCCTGAAAAAGAAGAGTTAGTGTACTTACCTTTCCGACACCCCCTCCCCTTTCCCCAATCTCTACTTTCTTTGATGGATATGGCTATTGAAGTATCTTCTTCATCTGACACAATTACAGGTATCTCATACAGTACAGGTGAAACTCGAATAATTAGAATATCGTGCAAAGTTCATTTATTTCACTAATGCAACTTAAAAGGTGAAACTAATATATGAGATATAATCATTACATGCAAAGCAAGATAATTCAAGCCGTGATTTGTCATAATTGTGATGATTATGGCTTACAGCTCATGAAAACCCCAAATCCAGATTATTACATGCAATCAATAAAACAAGGATTGTACATAGAACAATATCCGACCTCTGAAAAGTACAAGCATGCATATGCACTCAGTACTTGGTTTGGGCCCCTTTTGCAGAACTTACTGCAATTACTTTTGCATGATATTCTAATTATTCGAGTTTCACCTGTATAACTGGTCCCCTGCTGTGCACTGTGGTTCCATCTTACAACCCCTACATAACTTTAGTCACCTAGGGGCCAGAAAGATGAAGGGGATGCTGAGTGAACTATGCAGGCACCCCGGGAAGAGAAAGAAATTGCCTGCAGCATGACATACTTAGGCACAAAGGTTGGGCCCTGGGACATACAGGTCTGGGCACATTGATATCTGAACACATTTGTTATTTCCTAGTGCTCCCCAGGATTCCTATGTTAAGGACCCTTTTACTAGTTCACTTTTTTTGGAGGAAATAATATGTTTGTAGTTAAATTATTATAAAATTGGCACTTTGTGACATGTAATTTTCACACTTTATGCAGGATTTAAAGAACTTTGTACAAATGCACCTGAGTACATTCACTCATCCCGATTGGTAAGTGCTTCTCACACACACATTTGCAGAAAACATCCACTTATTTACTTTCTCCAAGCTACCTTCTCTTTCTCACTCCCCTATTTCGTATTGCCTTCCATGTCAACTAACTGCTATCAGTATTACTCTATATTATGGCATCTCTCAAGAAAATAAATTGTATTTGCTTCTTTATTACTTTTCCCTTCTGTTGTTGCTACTGAAAAAAAGATAAAAGGTTTTTTCCACAATCAGCTTCTAACACGTCCGATTTCTATAATGCAACACACAAAGGAATTTGAATGAAAAAAAGAGCAATTTAGTGACGCCTTTAGCAAAACATAATTTTCATCAATTATGTTTTTAACTGGACATCTTTGAAGTTTGTACAAGTAAAAATAGATTACATGCATATGTACTCTAGTAGGAGAAAAATAAGGTTTAACCCTTTGGAAGCCATAGTGAGTTAGTTTTCAAATTGTGGAAGATATTGAGGGGCGGATAAAGCAAACTATCAGTAAAGTTGATTGCAGCTCTACTATGTGACATAACAGACCAAAATAGTCAGAACTGATGGCTATGCTATCTCCTTAAATAGCCCTTCAACTCTAAATAACCTTGTTACAGTGAGGTAGCTGTCATTCTCTAGACAAAAAAGCCATTATTGTGCCTTCAATAAATCTCACAAATGAATCAAACATGGTCCTCAATTTACACGATTTGTAATTGGTTACAGGCTATAAATAATTTGCTCATATTCATTACAATGTCATTAGAATTTATTGGATGGTTATGATATGTTCTCTCTTTGAAGAGGTTAATTACTTTGAGAGATATTAAACACCAAAAAGGAAAATAAATATTATGAAAAATGATGAAACTTTGTTAACTTCGTTCTCTTACTATTTTAGCTGTTTTCACAGATGAGAAAGGGAACCTTTGTACAAATGGCTGCTTTGCAAAAGGAGATGTTGGGGAAAAATAGGAAACATAACTCATAGTGCATGCATTGTTTTGATGACACCTTTCCTGATATTTAATAACTTTTTCCCATTACAATAGTGTCATATTCCTGCTTTCAGCACTCTCTACCAGTCACATTAATAGTAAGGGCCGTCCTCCTTACTATCTTGTCTTGATTTGTATTCTTACTGTAATGTCCGCCTTATATTGTAAAGTTTTGCGCAAACTGTTGGCACTACCCTGTTTCCCTGAAAATAAGACCTATACTGAAAATAAGACCAAGTACTATTTTTGGGAATTGCTAAAATATAAGACCTATCCCGAAAATAAGACCTATTTGTGACCATTTCCAGGGCCGGTGGTGGCATAAGGGGGAACTTGAAGAGCCACGAGAGAGAGTCAGAGGTGCCGAGGAGGCGAGGCAGCAGCGGAGGGAGCCGCAAAAAGCCGATACCTCCTCTATAGCGCCGGCTCCTGTCACAGGCGGAGTGTTACCAAATGCACTCTGCCTGTGAGGAATCGATAGTGAAAGCGCGCTTCACTCATTCTGGTTACCAAATTGCTTTTGGAAAGGTACGGCACCCCTGATTGCCCTGGTCACCCTTTTCTTAACTTTGCCATTTTGGATTATTTAATTTGGATTTGCATTAACTTTGGATTCTTGTACACTAAAAACAAATAAGACCTACCCCGAAAATAAGACCTAGTGTGTTTGTTTGAGCCAAAAAAAATATAAGACTGTCTTATTTTCGGGGAAACATGGTATATACAACCCCATTTCCAAAAAAGTTGGGATGCTGTGTAAAATCTACATAAAAACAGAATGCAATGATTTGCAAATCCCATAAACCCATATTTTATTCACAATAGAAGACAGAAAACAAATCAAATGTTTTAACTGAGAAAAATGTTGAAATTGATGGCAGCAACACATCTCAAAAAAGTTGGAACGGGGCCATGCTTACCATGGTGTAGCATTCCCTCTTTTAACAACACTCTGTAAATGTCTGTGAATTAAGGAGACCAGTTGCTGGAGTTTTGGGAGAGGAATGTTGTCCCATTCTTGCCTGATATAGGATTCTAACTGCTCAACAGTCCTGGCTCTTCTTTGCCGTATTTTTCATTTCAAAATGTGCCAAATAATTTTATTTGGTGAAAGGTCGGGAATGCAGGCAGGCCAGTTAAGCACCCGGACTTTTCTACTATAAAGCCATGCTGTTGTCATAGATGCAGTATGCGTTTTAGCATTGTCCTGCTGAAATATGCGAGGCCTTCCCTGAAAAATACATTGTCTGTATCGGAGCATATGCTGTTCTAAAACCTGGATGTATCTTTCATCATTGATGGTGCCTTTTCAGATGTGCAAGCTGCCCATTCCATACACACTAATATACCCCCATACCATCAGAGATGCAGGCTTTTTAAACTGAGCACTGATAACAAGCCAGAAGGTCCCTCTCCTCTTTTATTCGGAGGATGTGGCACCCATGGTTGTCAAAAAGAATGTCAAAATTTGATTCGTCTGACCAAAAAACAGTTTGCCACTTTGCAACAGATCCTTTTAAATGAGCTTTGGCCCAGAGAAGATGGTGGCATTTTTGGATCATGTTCAGATATGGCTTCATCTTTGCATGATAGAGCTTTAACTTGAAGGTTTAGATGGCATAGCGAACTGTGTTCACAGACAGTGATTTTTGGAAGTATTCCTGAGCTCATGTCAATCACAGAATCATGCCTGTTTTTAATGAAGTGCTGTCCATGACAGAATCATGCCTGTTTTTAATGCAGTGCTGTCTGAGGGCCCAATGATTACGGGGCATCCAAGATTGTGTTTCGCCTTGTCACTTGCGCACATAGATTTCTCCAGGTTCTCTGAATCTTTTGATGATATTATGTACTGCAGATGAAAATACAGTATTTTAAGTCTTTGCAATTTTACATTAAGGAACATTATTCTGAAATAGTCCGACAATTTTTAGAGGCAGCTTTTCATAGACTGGTGAACCTCTGCTCTGATCTTTACTTTTGAGACACTCTTTCTAAGATGCTCTTTTTATATGCAATCATGTTACTGGCCTATTGCCACTAACCTAACTAGTTGCAAAATGTTCTTCCAGCTCTTCCTTGTTAGTACCACTTATGTTGCCAGCTTTTTGTTGCCCTGTCACAACATTTTTGAGACATGTCGCTGCCATCAGGTCCACAGGGTTTCAGGCAGCCTCCAATGCTTGTAGTTACCTTTCAAGCTCTTTGCAGTCCCAAGAGAAAACTATTGAAGGTGCCTGAAAAGCCAATCAGTAAACATGCTACTGTGTCCTGGTACAGTATCATTTTAACTATGAACATATTAAAGATAATCTCTATTCAGATAAAAAAAATCCCTTTTTAGTAGCATCTCTCTTCATATAGTAAGGTCCTAATGCCCAGATTAGCATATTTCTGTAGTGGGTATGGCCAGATTTTTACTATTGGCTGTGGACAGGAAGCCTTACAATCAACAACAGTCTGACACTGTCCATGGCTAGTCACATGTAGTTCCTCAAGTAGCAATAAAAGATGGCTAGGGACAGGTGAGCGACCTGTACATAGGTCGCTTGTGGCCAGGGCTGCTCATCTGTCCCTAATTGCACATAATCATTTCTTGTGTGATTACATGCAGATAGCTACAGAGCCTCTTGGCCTGTCATTGACCGGAGCTAATCAAGAAAATACCTGGCCATACCCGCCACAGAAATACGCTGATCTTGGTCGTGTAGAGCCAAGAATGGCCATGTGAATAAGACCTTAGTCTAGAGGGCATAGAGTGGTACAGATTTCTTTTGAAAAGGGCTGGATGTGTTTCTAAACGCACAAAATATAACTAGATATTACTTTGTATAAGAAGTAACACTGTAGATTGTTGATCCAGGGAGTAGAGTAGGGAAATATTAGAACTCCTGTTTGCTGCTATCTAGAGAAAAGTCAGAGAGATGTCCCCTCACTTTCTGTCCTACTGACAGAAAGAGATGGTAAAGTATGCAACATGGATGTAGGCAGAACAAATCTGACAGGCATTCTAGCCTTCCCCCCAGTCAACTGAAGAAAGCATTTTTTGTTCTATGTGTTGCAGTTGAAGAGTTCCTCTCAGTTCCTGTCTGGCAAATTGTTGTCAGCAAGACAGGAAGTGAGGGGGAAATTCTCTAATGGTAAAAACCAGACAGGGTTCTAACCATTCCCCATTCAATCCAAAATGTAAAAAAGGGTTTTGGATGGACATAACTGTTAAATTCTAGATTTGAAGGATTTGTACATGTAGGTCTACGAACAATTTACTGCAAACCAGAGGCGTAACTAGAACCCTCAGGGCCCCGGTGCAAGAAAACCATAAAGGCCCCCCCGGAAAAAACATGATTTTGATACCTTTTTTTATGACAGTCTGATGACAGTAAGCCAGCGCGTTCTTTATCTCAGGTACCCCACTCAAGCGGCGGCCATATTGAGTGGGGCACCGGAGATAAAGAACGTGCTGGCTTACTGTCATCCTACATCATTTTATTACTTTATTGCTGTGGTCTATGTCTATAGGGCAATGCCGTGGATGGCTAACAGTACAAAATAGATTAAAAAGGTTAATTACATTTTTTTTTAAATTTCAGATGTGATTTTAATGAACAAAGAATTTCAGTCAAAGAGCTATTTTAGATTTTATACAAATTAAAGTGACACTAAATTCAAGAGTTAAATCTTAAAAATGCATTCAAGTACCTTAACTATTAACAAAGTGCAGTTTTGTTGAAGCCTTTAAAGCACCCTTCAGCTCCAGTTCAGGAATGTTAAACACAGACTGTATTGGGAAACAAAAGCAACACAGAGCGCCTCCATAGTGTAAAACTTTTATTTGATGAGTACAACACGCAAGTGAAAATGTACTTACACGAAAGCCAATGATCATATGCGTAAAAGGAAACGATAAAATATAAAATCTCCAGCAGGGGAAGTCTGAGGGGATTTCCAAATCAGCGTCCTCTGCGTCCTCTGCTCCCGTATGTTTTTTAAAAAACATACGGGAGCAGAGGACGCTGATTTGGAGATCCCCTCAGACTTCTCCTGCTTGAGATTTTATATTTTATCGTTTCCTTTTACGCATATGATCATTGGCTTTCGTGTAAGTACATTTTCACTTGCGTGTTGTACTCATCAAATAAAAGTTTTACACTATGGAGGCGCTCTGTGTTGCTTTTGTTTCCCAGATCGATGGTCGTTGTTGACCGGTGGGAGCTGCCTCTATGGTGTACCAATGAACTTTACAGCCGGATTTCTCTGCAAACCGGGGGCGCCGGTATTGCTTTTTTCACAGATTGTATTGCATATAGACATATGCGATTAATTTCGTTCCGAATCGAAATTCGGACGAACTTTCAGAAATTCGTGGATTCGGAGCATCCGAATTTCCAAAATGTACCATGTCCGAATTCATCCGAATCCGAAATTCCGGATCCGAAATTTCGGATTCGGAATTTTGGATTCAGTATGAATTTCATTCTAATGGAAACAAATTTAGAAATTTACGAAAATGACTACAAAAAGAGGATTTCATAGCATGTGAAGATAAAATCAAAACATTACTTAATGTTCCTGTGCATGCACTGTCAATGTTTAAACGGATACACGGATAAAAAAAAGAAAAGGATTGTAATGTACCTTTTAATAGTGAAGAATAGAACACAGCAACCAGAAATGTCAACTGTGCCAATTCTGCTACGTACCTACGAACATTCATCAATTTGCGCAAAACCACGAATTCCGGAAATTCGTTCGAATTCCGAATCTGAATCCGATCCGAATTCTGATTCTGAAACCCAAAATGAAACGCATACAGGACCCGATTTCGGAAATACAAAATAAACTAAATCCGAACGATTTTTTGCGGCTGCACATGTCGGCATACATTGTTGAAGCCTTTAAAGCACCCTTCAGCTCCAGTTTAGGAATGTTAAACACATTCGGCCACATCTGGAGTACGCGGTCCAGTTTTGGTCGCCGGTACTGAGAAGGGATGTCCTTGAACTGGAGAGAGTCCAGCGGAGGGCAACCAAACTAATTAGGGGAATGGAGGACCAGAGCTATGAGACAAGGCTTCTGACCTTAAACATGTTTACGCTAGAATTAAGGAGATTAAGGGGGGAATATGATTCTCATGTACAAGATGTTCAATGGTGACAGCAACATTGGCAACAAACTGTTTGAGATTAACTCCATTACAAAGACTAGAGGCCACCACCTAAAGTTGGTGGAGAAAAAATTCCAGCACAATGGTCGAAGAGGGTTCTTTACAGTAAGAGCGGTTAAGGTCTGG
>NW_017306368.1:2025726-2039089 GCF_000935625.1 Nanorana parkeri | reverse complement strand
TTCGGCCACATCTGGAGTACGCGGTCCAGTTTTGGTCGCCGGTACTGAGAAGGGATGTCCTTGAACTGGAGAGAGTCCAGCGGAGGGCAACCAAACTAATTAGGGGAATGGAGGACCAGAGCTATGAGACAAGGCTTCTGACCTTAAACATGTTTACGCTAGAATTAAGGAGATTAAGGGGGGGATATGATTCTCATGTACAAGATGTTCAATGGTGACAGCAACATTGGCAACAAACTGTTTGAGATTAACTCCATTACAAAGACTAGAGGCCACCACCTAAAGTTGGTGGAGAAAAAATTCCAGCACAATGGTCGAAGAGGGTTCTTTACAGTAAGAGCGGTTAAGGTCTGGTACTCGCTGCCATCGGCAGTGATTTCAGCCAAGAGTGTAGATTTGTTCAAGAAACTTTTGGACAATTTCTTGAGGGACCGTAATATCCAGGGATACCAGTATCCCTAAGAATAAGATGATGCGTGGACCTATATGGGTTGGACTTGATGGACGTATGTCTTTATTCAACCCCAAATACGATATATACATGTAGGCATGAAAGTTATTTAAAACCCCCAGAATAACATATTTTCTCAAAGCAGAGACCCTGCAATTTTTTATGTCACGTTATATAAGCACAACTGTTTGACAAACCCACATTTTCAGTAAATTTATGATTTTTAAATGTAGAAAATTAAAATTAATTTTACTGCAGATAAACACAATATGGTATAAAATTTATGGTAATATATAAAAGATGAGGTTACGCTAGCTAAAAAGATACTAAACATTCCAAGCCTGCAAAATAGCGAAAAACTGCAGTACCCAAAATTGTCCATAGGTGGCACTTTATAAGCCATTACAGGTCATCTATTTAGAGATAACAGTGAATGATTGACTTACAATTATAGTTTTTACTCTGGCATGCACGATGACAAGCAACATGTGTGACACAATTCTCGTTTTCACATGTAAGCACACCCACATTTGTGTGTGTACACGGGGGTGGGGTCTTTTATTTTTTTACTTATTTAATTTGACTTATTTTTTTAAACCTTTTTTTAATGACTTTATTGCTATCATATAGCATATTAGTGCTGACAGGTTATTTTATGGAGACCCCATATTGTCACTTCTGTACTCCAATAAAGCTAAGCACAGATCGTGACAGGTCTTCCAGGTCCCTTTAGCACAGGTACAATCAATTAATGACTATATGCTGATCATTCTCTGCCAACAGATGCCATGCCAGTCCTGGGTCAGCAGACGGGGCATCAGATCATGAGATGCATGGTGTAGGTAGTTGGGAGGGGGATGGCACCTTCTGAGGCCAATGAAAGTGATTACTTCCATTGTAAAGCTGATAATCCACTTTACACATGTAAGCAAACTCCCAGCTGTTGGACCAATGGAGAGTCTGCTTCCAGGGCTCTGCTGCTGAAGAATGGCATACGGAGGCAGAAAAAGGGGTGATGTGACAATGAGCACTCTTGATTTGTGTTTACCATTCCAAAACTGGACCTGAATGGTACTTTGAAAGTTTCCACAAAGCTTGCTGAGAGCTGTTCTGTTGCTGCAACTGTTCTGTTGTTCCTGTCAAGGAAACATGTGGGTCCCGAGGTTACACGGGTTGAGAACCACTGCTGTAAACGTTCTGTTGTTACTGTTGTACACACTGCTCTTATACAAGCTGAGTCCATGTAAATGAGGCATTAGTGGGCATACATTGATGCTGGCCCTTTTCAGTCAATGGCTTCCCCATGTGTACTTTAGAAAGGGAGGAATAAGAGACTTAATGTGGACCTTTACCCCCTTTGACTAAAAATTATATCAGCATTCAGCTCTGTATGCTGATATGAAATTATCTTACATTCATTAGCTAAACAAACATATTTTTATTTTACTTACAATTTATTTTTTTCCACTTCCTTGTCCATTTTGGCACAAATAATATAATCATGCCCAAGCATTGCATCCTGGGAAGGTTACATCAACAGAGCATTGCTGGGAAATCTCATCTATAATCTCATAAGATCTCAGGCAAAGGCATTTTCCTTCCCTGAGATGATGTGCATGGTCGCATGTCCTAGTTACATGTGCCAGAGTTCCAGGAAGTAAAGGGAGATCTAGTAACCTGCCCGTAGTTAAAATGGCCACTGTCAGAAGACTGGGGTGGAAAAGAAAAATAAGATATGCAAAAAAATAAAAAGCCTGCAATTATTTAGAAGTATATGTTTGTAGGTTGTCATTACTAAACATTTCAAAATATCTATTTTGAAGATATGGGTAAAGATCCTCTTTAATAGTCAAATTCCAGACGTAACTAATCTACTGATTTACTTACAGTGAAATACCTGAATTTTAATTTTCTTCTTTCTTTCATGGTAGACTGAACACCCCAGAAGTACCAACCAGCTCAGCTCATTATGCATATTTACTCATTTTTTTCTAAGGTCTAGTTCATGCAGGCAGCAAAACAGAGTGATTCATTCCAATTGTCAGATGTGACAATTGTAATGAATGGGACCATGCTGCAACTGTGTGGGAACACTGTTGAGGCAAGGTATTTCAACATGGTATTTCAACAGAAAATCCTATTGGGGTGAAAAAAACTTCTGCATTCAGGAAGCAGCTGTACCGCCTCCCAAATGCTTTGTAGCCACTGCTCCACCACCTTCTAAAAGGCGATCGGTCCCTGGTAATTTTTTAAAGGAGGTTGGAGACTGACACCCATCTGAAGGAGCCTTTTAGCAACATAAGTTAACAGTTCAAGAATTGCCCATTTTTACCTGTTGTAAATGAAGTGTACTGATAGACATTATCTCTCTCATATCGTAAAACCTAATCTCTCTTAAGAGGCAGCACTACTGAGTTTTGAATGAAGCTGTATTCTGGCCTGGGGAGTTGAGATACAATGTAATCATGTTTTTTTGTAAATGTAAATGTTACCTTTGATAATAATGTATTTGTTCAGTTTTTCAAATGCATTGGATTATTTCTAAAAAATATATGTTAAGAGGAAATCATAATTAGCATTCTATCAGCATAAAACTATTAATTTATTATTTGTAACACCATCTGTAGCTTATCCAAGTGCATCTTTAGTGAGGATGTTGCTAATCTGTGTATTTCACATAAACATAATGCAAAATGGTTAATATCAGGGCTCAATATTTTTTTTTTTTTTGTGCTCATGTGAAATACAAAGAAAAATATTGCGTTCTTTGCATTTAAAATCCAAAAGATGTATTTTTGTTTTTCTCATGACAAATGGTTAAATCAGTGAAGCATTAATGCATTGAACTGAATTCTGTGGCAGATTAATTCTTTAATTAGAATCTGCAGGCAAATAGGATTGATTTGTCTGAAGTATCAACTTTTACTTTTATTCATTGTATTGAAAGTGAAAACTGGTTATTATTTTTATATTACTCATATACAGTAAGTTTGTGACTAGACTTAAAAAATTATAAAACCTTTTTGCTAATGTTTAATAAACTAATATGACCAATTGAAGGAGACTCAATGTAAAGCATCTCTGAACTTTGAACTGGCCCAGTCCCACTTCCCTGCACAACTCTGTTCTGGGTTATGTGACTGGGACCTCTCTCTCATTACTGCTGTGATCTCTATTCTGAAACTGTATGCAAAAATGTATAACCAAAAGGTCGGTATAAACAAGCTTCTAATGCGTTCTAATGTAACTGCCCCATTAAAAGCCAACAACAAAGCCACTTCAGCTATCTTACATTATTGCACAGAAGAGCATACAATTTGCTAGCAATGCCAAGATCATACCATTCTTCTATTGCCCAGGTAAAGTTCTTCAAAAAGATATTTCTTTAATAAATCTTTCCCATCCAATCCACATTTTAGGGTTACAAAAGTAACTAATATTTTACACCCTGTCATTTACAACTTTTTTGAGTCATAGTCATCTTTAAAGTTGACTCCACAAAAAAAAATATATTCATTAAAACATCATAAAATATAATTTTGTTTGTTGCCCATTCTATTCTTCAGATTTAGAGATGACTTTCTAGTTCAGATTTCCAGAAATGTTCCTTCATTTCATTTGGTTTAAGTAGATACATTGTATGTGCCTTTGGTGACATAGTTCCTTAAATTGTTTGCTTAAGAAAAAAATAACATTTGTTACATTTCAACAATACATGCACATTTCCCCATGTTTTGACTTCTTTTAAAATGCTGCAATTACAGAAACATACCTCTTGATCCGGTCAGAAAACCAACCTCTTGATCCGGTCAGAAAACCAGAGAGCTGGAAACACTAGTTCTACTATCCTAAGCAGTGTTGTCAGCCCTGCCTGAGTTCCTCTCTACTGGACTACAGAATGTCTCCCCCATATGTTATGTAGGGCGGAGGTGTTATGTAAGAGGAGAGGGGAAGGTGTTCTGCAGTCCAGATGGGAGGTCTCAGGCAGGTCTTACAACACTGTTTAGGATTTTAGAACCGCAGAGACAGTGTTGTCAGCCTTCTAAATGAATTTAGGACCTCACAGGATTTCTGAGAGGATCAACAGGTATTTGGCAGTACTTGCAAAATTGTTAAAGATAATATAATGTGAGTACAGGGATGTACTGAATGTTTTTATTTTTTATTTTGTTCAGACAAACACTTTAGGCATTGAACCTTCCTATGTATAGGAAAAGTTAGAGATTCACTTTATATCAGACAGAGAATGCATCTTGTGTTTACCTTCCCCATGTTTCCCTGATACCCAGAGCTAAATTTCTGTATAGCTAATCTACAGCTTTTATAGCTAATATACAAGTAGTTTAGAGTGACAGCTAGGACAGCATATAGCCACTTACACATCATGTTGCTGTTAGTAATACATTCCTGTGTACAATAATAATTTACAGACTGCCACCCTTATAGCTAATGCATTGTTGTTTTCCCTGCCTTGTCTCAGCCTCTCAGTGCCCAGCATTGGTGTACCTTGTGTGGTTATGATGTCCGACTGTGTAAGTGTGATACTAAGGCTAGCCAGTCAACTGGAGTGGCAGTGGGGGAGTACAGGATAGTTTGCCTAGGGAAACAGGAAATCTTGCCTTTTAGACATCTTATATAATATCCAATAGAAGGCTGGCTATTGAATCTCCCCACTGCCTGCTGTCAATCATTAGCAGGAGTGGACCTGATTTTTTTTTCTTTTCGAAGCCCGTGTACGTGCATCTAAACAAACTTCCCCCTGTGAACAAAAAAAGTGAGCAGCACAGCACACAAAAACGTGCACAAGGGTGCAAGGTCCTTCCAAAGAAGGGACCTACTTCCCGACCCCCCGGGGTGCAAGGCTCCTGACAGGGGTTGAGATACTTTGGACCACCAACCCGAAGGCCGATGGTCCATTTCCTTTGGGGACCTGCCGAAACAGGTCCCCCACAGTACTTGGCAAGGGGGCTCTCCCGAAGAGAGACCCCCTTCCTGGGTGGGAGGAGACAGAGAACCCCCTAGGAGGCACAGAATCTCCTCCCAGCGTCAGGAATAGGCCCCGAAGAAACCTTCACCTTTCGCATCTGTGAGTCAAATTTAAAATAAAAAAGTGCCAATCGTGCATAGAGTGCATAAATAAATCTAAAGTGCCAGTGCACCACGTTGACAGGCCTTAGGGGCGGAGTGCAAAAATATTGCCCCGGACTAGCCATAAGGCCGGTCCAAGAGGCGTTGTGCAGAAAAAGCAATATGGTGTGTGACCGAGTGCTACAGTGAGTCATGTGGGGTCCCATACCCAAGTGACTTTCTGAGCACCCCTGGGACGCCACCCCCAGGGGGCACAACACCACGGGCTTCTGCCGCCCCCGAACCCTTGACGAGCCAGACCAAGCTTCGCATCTGTTCAGTCAGAAAGCCATGTACTGAGCGGTTCCCCTCTCACAGGAAGCCGCCCCACACGCTCTTTCACTCCAGCGAGTACTAAGTGACCATCCCCCGCAAGGACGGTTCTTTTCCCCACCGAAAACTGATAAGAACAGATACTACACTTGATCTTAGCCAAAAGGCCGAGAAGCGATGCAGAGTGGACCTGATGGGGAACTAGAACAGCAGGATCTCCTACAAGCTCTGCCCACTTGTTTCAGTGGTGGTGAACACCCAGTGACAATTGCTATGAAATCTGCTTATTGTCTGTTGTCAATCAGCAGCAAAATGGACCTGATGGGAAACTAGTCCCTCAGCATGCCCACTTAGCCACATCATCGGCTGCTAAGAGACTGTCAGCTGTGCAGTCAAAGGTGCCTTACCAATTAGTGACTCAGCCCTAACCCTATTCAGCTGCCAGCTGGGAGATTCTCTGGAGGACAGTTGAATTTAAATAAAAGGGGCGAGGCTTGCTGGCTGACATGACATCATCCAGCATTCCTAACCCTTTTGCTTGCATTCAGATGCCCACCAGTGAATCTCCCAGGCAGCAGATTCAGGAAAGCATAATTAATTTCTAGGACAGTGGTGGCTTGTTGCCTCTTTTTGAAGAACTACCTGAAACTGTCACAAGTGTTGGTGAAGCTAACGAAACTGGCAATAGGGTTTTTTTTTTATTTTGGCGCAAGGCCATGGTCCATGCCACCAGAAAAGTTGAGCCAAGCTATTATTGAATCCCAAAATATCAAATGTTTTATAAAGTATAAAACAAGTTAAAGAAGTCACAGTACAGAACAGGAAAGACTGTTATTGAAAAAATAATGTATCTTTTTTTAATTCACTTTGAAAAAGTTCCTTGTTTGTCAATGTTAAACCCCCCACCACATTTGGATGACCCAAGTTAAAATCATGTTGATAACGTTGTCAGCCATGCATAGTCCCCTCCCACACCATCCACACTCTCTCCACTGTATCAATATCTAAATAAATAGCATGAAACATGCATCCAATTTAATAGTAAGGGCCGCTTGTACAAATAGCAGTGCTGAAATAAATGTTTCATGTATGTTTCCTCCATCATTAATGATTTACATGGAAGAGGTGAGTATAATGCATCAGCCTCCTTCACATCAATAAAGTTGTATCTATATAACAGATTCCTCCACAAGTGATATAATAACTTCTTAAAAAACTACATGTGGAAAACAGTTATTTTCCTAGCTAGTTAATGGTTAGACAGATATTTTGTTACAGCATATTGCAACAATCGTGGAATTACTGACATCTGCGGTTCCAGTGAAAAGTAACTGTATGTATTCCAAGTTTAAACCAAGAGACAATCTGTGTTTAATTGAATAGCCATATCAGTCCCAGACAGGTCTCTACTTTTGCTGTAGAGGATAATCCTCAGTTCCCCAGGTGAGGGTTTTTTTTCTCTTTTTATATCCTCTTCGCTACAGCCTTTACAAAGAAATAAAAAAGAATCCGCAATATTGCAGGAGAACAAGTCAAAAGTACAAACAAGAAATTGACGAAGGTAAAAATAGATCAGCTACGAGGGGCGGAGGAAGTGAATGAGATCGTGCATTTATCTAATTTCCAACTTAATGGGGGGCATAAGAAGTTACTACGCAAGGGACTTTCCTTCTCTCCGGTAGAAGGGATGGATGAGTTTGTTATTTTTAAGGATTGAAATCTTTTTTTTTTAATGGAAGGTGTACTTGAGATATCTACATAAATGGAAAATTAAAGATCCACATCCCCAAGGTAATGAAGAAATGGAAGCGATAGATATTCGGACTTACCAAGATTTAATGACATTACTTGAGGAAAATGTAGAGGAGGAAGTCAATCTAACAGCCCCCCATAATTGATAAAAGCGTGACCCAATAAGCCGTGATTTGTCATAATTGTGATGATTATGGCTTACAGCTCATGAAAACCCCAAATCCACAATCTCAGAAAATTAGAATATTGTGAAAAGGTGCAATATTCTAGGCTCAAAGTGTCCCACTCTAATCAGCTAATTAAGCCATAACACATGCAAAGGGTTCCTGAGCCTTTAAATGGTCTCTCAGTCTGGTTCAGTAGGAATCACAATCATGGGAAAGACTGCTGACCTGACAGTTGTGCAGAAAACCATCATTGACACCCTCCATAAGGAGGAAAGCCTCAAAAGGTAATTGCAAAAGAAGTTGGATGTTCCCAAAGTGCTGTATCAAAGCACATTAATAGAAAGTTATGTGGAAGGGAAAAGTGTGGAAGAAAAAGGTGCACAAGCAGCAGGGATGACCGCAGCCTGGAGAGGATTGTCAGGAAAAGGCCATTCAAAAGTGTTGGGGACTTTCACAAGGAGTGGACTGAGGCTGAAGTCAGTGCATCAAGAGCCACCACACACAGATGGATCCTGGACATGGGCTTCAAATGTCAGAAGCGTCTTACCTGGGCTAAAGAAAAGCAGACCTGGTCTGTTGCTCAGTGGTCCAAAGTCCTCTTTTCTGATGAGAGCAAATTTTGCATCTCATTTGGACACCAAGGGCCCAGAGTATGGAGGAAGAATGGAGAGGCACACACTGCAAGATGCTTGAAGTCCAGTGTGAAGTTTCCACAGTCTGTGCCCATGTCATCTGCTGACAGCCATGTCATCTGCTGGTGTTGGTCCACTGTGCTTCATTAAGTCCAGGGTCAACGCAGCCGTCTACCAGGAGATTTTGGAGCACTTCATGCTTCCTTCCGCAGACGAGCTCTATGGGAATGCTGACTTCATTTTCCAGCAGGACTTGGCACCTGCTAACATTGCCAACAGCACCAAAACCTGGTTCAATGACCATGGGATTACTGTGCTTGATTGGCTAGCAAACTCGCCTGACCTGAACCCCATAGAGAATCTATGGGGCATTGCCAAGAGAAAGATGAGAGACATGAGACTGAACAATGCAGAAGAGCTGAAGGCTGCTATTGAAGCATCCTGGTCTTCCATAACACCTCAGCAGTGCCACAGGCTGATAGCTTCCATGCCATGCCGCATTGAGGCAGTAATTGCTGCAAAAGGGGCCCAAACCAAGTACTGAGTACATATGCATGCTTATACTTTTCAGAGGTCCGATATTGTTCTATGTACAATTCTTGTTTTATTGATTGCATGTAATATTCTAATTTTCTGAGATTGTGGATTTGGGGTTTTCATGAGCTGTAAGCCATAATCATCACAATTAAGTCAAATCACGGCTTGAACTATCTTGCTTTGCATGTAATGAGTCTATCTCATATATTAGTTTCACCTTTTAAGTTGCATTAGTGAAATAAATTAACTTTTGCACGATATTCTAATTATTCGAGTTTCACCTGTATATGGTAGACAAAATGCAGATGTCCTTTTTGGATGTCAATAGATCAATGAATGATGGGATGTTAATGGCAAGGACCTTCAGGAAAGAAACGGCAGCCAAAACTCTTCTTTGTGCTACTAGCCAACATCCCAGACCTCTGACACACGGTATTCCAACAGGACAATTTTTTGCAATTTAAACGCAACTGCACAATGGAGGCAGATTCTAAGGGAGACTCAAAATCCCTGTATCAAAGCTTTAGAAAAAGAGGCTATCCGCATAGAGTATTAAAAAGGAGTCAAAAAAAGATTTCTTTTGGTAGTATTTAATCACCACTGGGGTTTTTATTTTTTCCTAAATATTTTATTGTGTTGAACATAAGTAAAGTTACAATGACATCCATGCGATACTGTGGTCAACAATTTTCTGTGTTTTTTTAAATTGTGTACATAACTTTGTCCAGGATATACTAAACAATATGAACGAAAATTCTGTCTCCAGGCCATGACCAGGTAAGAGGTTTCGGATCCGGATCACCCACCAATATAATACTACAGGAGAGAGCAATTGGTAAAATAAGGTTGTATATAGCCAAGATGACAAATTGTCAGGATGCCAGGGACGTCGCCCCCCCCCCACGAGGTCAGAGGGTACGGCATAGGGTACAGACCTCCCTTCAGCCTGGCAGACCCACGGGCGCTCCAGCGGCCACTACGCGTGCGCGAGCTACACGCCGGGTGCGCGTGCGCAGTACACAGGCTGCGCGCGCATCCAGGGGCCGTGCTCGCAACACACGTGCACCTGTTTGAGCTTCAGTTGTGGCCTTGCTGGGGGAGGTTCCCCAGCCCACACACACGCCTTTTGCCTGCCATTGGCCCTCGGGAAGGGAGGCCTCCTGGTCGCCTCGGAGACCAGGGGGCGGACTCACACCCCCTGGCTATAAAAACCTGGCCAGAGCCCTGGCTCAGTGCTGAATTATTCCACCTCTTGGTGCGACATACGAAGCTCACCTCCTATGTGCCTTGCTGCCTGTTACCTGAACCCTCTGCTGACTTCCCGTGTACCGACCCTGGACCGACTATCGCCTCTGACCCTTGCTGCCTGCCTCGACCTTAGATTGCGCTCGACTACCCCTTTGGATTGCCCTTTTGTTACCTTGCCTCCGGACTTTTTAGGCTGCTTCCTGCCAGCGGGTTCCCTCCGTGCTGCTTGCCCGCGGACGCTCCGACACAAATACATCCCTGCTGGTTATGACTGATACGTGCGCTCCATTGCATAACCATCTGCCCTGGGTAGCTCCCGCCCCTGGGTGAGTATCTCCAACCCGGTCATGGTCACGTAATACCGAGTAATAGATACTTGTAAAACATAACAACAAATATAACAATTTTATCAAAGACTGACCAGCTTCCTCCATTTGGCATCCTAGAGAACATGATACATGCCGTTCCAATAGCCCCTCTGCCCCAAGCAGTCCACATCATCAGGTAAAAGAGCAATTAAATTAGCATGGGTATTACCAGTGCTTATCAGGAAGGGTTTTTATTTTTTATGAAAGAAAGAAAAAAGAACCAGAAGTTTTGGAAAAAATAATTGTTATCCCTACGTTATGTTATAAAACATTTATTATTACCCAATTTTTTGCTAAAATATAAAAGATGGGGTCACGTCATGTAAATAGACCCCAAACATATCAAGCTTCCAAATTGTGTGCGCATAAAAACTACCATGCCTAAAATTGACCATAGGCAATGCTTAAAAAAGTTTTTACCACTCATCAATTTAGTGTTATCAATGATTAATATCCCTAGAATTATTGTTCACACTCCGACGTTCATTTCTTTTTTTAATATGAGACTCTATTTTTTTTTTACTTTATTTTTTTTTACACTTAACTTGATTGCTATCACATAGGGGGATAAAAATCCCCCTATGTGATAGCCAATATACAATGGCAAGTCTGCCTTTAGAGAGAGGGGAGAGATCAGCGGTAGGGGAATACTTATCTCTCCTCCTTCTCTGTACTAGCAGCTGTTGTGCCGGTGTTCTTGGTCCCAGGCACCACAAGTGGGGCCAGCGGTGCCTGGGATAACCGGCAGCGGCGACAGAGGAGGGTGGGCGCTGAAGCAGAAGGGGGGCCTGCATTGTGCAGGGTCATACAAGTATTCAGCTGGCTGTAGAGCTGGCCCAACACTTGTATGTAACAGCTGGTAACGGCTGTTTACATTCTGTGCACATGAGTGAGCAGAAAAAAAACCATGTAAATGTTCATGTACCCGCTGAACGACAAGGGGTAAGTAAAACTGCTTTAACAGAGTCTGCAAATTTGCATGAGTAAGCAGTGCTGCTGAAAAACAAGGACTGCTTGTCTTGTCTAAAAGATCTGTGGCAATCCATGGCAACAATATGTTGTGGGGCGAATCGTGAGTAGTGAATATTTTACAACTGCTAGCGGGTAGATTATTTACTAACATGACTAACATGAGTGCCTATAGTGAAGAGGACATAAAAAGAGAAAAAAAAGCTCTCACCTGGGGAAATGAGGATTGTGCTCTACAGCGAAAGTAGAGACCTGTATGGGACTGATATGGCTTTTCAATTAAGCACAGATGGTCACAGATGGTCTCTCGGTTTAAACATGGAATATATACAGCTACTTTTCAACGGTAAGATGTCAGTGATTCCACGATGTTGTATTATGGTGTAACAAAATATCTGTCTAACTGTTAACTAGCTGAGAAAATAACTGTTTTGCATATGTAGCTTTTTAAGAATCTATTATATCACCTGTGGACCAATCTGTTATATACATGTTACATACATTTACATTATAACCTGTGAAGCTCTGGTGAACTCCATGCCCAAGAGGGTTAAGGCAGTGCTGGAAAATAATGGTGGCCAAACAAAATATTGACACTTTGAGCCCAATTTGGACATTTTCACTTTGGGGTGTACTCACTTTTGTTGCCAGTGGTTTAGACATTAATGGCTGTGTGTTGAGTTATTTTGAGGGGACAGCAAATGTACACTGATATACAAGCTGCAAGCTGTGCACTGACTACTTTACATTGTAGCAAAGTGTCATTTCTTCTGTGTCGTCCCCTGAAATGATATAATAAAATATTTACAAAAATGTGAGGGGTGTACTCACTTCTGTGAGATACTGTGTAGATACAACTTTTTTGATGTGAAGGAGACTGATGCATTATACCCACCTCCTCTATGCAAATCGTTAATGATGGGGGAAACATACATGAAATAAATGTTCCAGCACCGCTATTTGTGCAAGCCCCCTACAATTATATTGGATGCATGTTTCATGCTATTTATTTAGATATTGATAAAGTGGAGTAAGTGTGGATGTTGTGGCAGTGGGCAATGCTTGGCGTTATCAACATGATTTTAACTTAGGGTGTCAAAATGCGATGCAGGGTTTCACATTGACAAACAAGGAACTTTTTAATAGTGAATTCATTAAAGATAAAAAAATTTTTTTCCAATAACAGTCTCTGCTGGTCTGTATTGAGACTTCTTTAACTTGTTTAACTTGTTTTATTCCTTATAAAACAGTTGATCTTTTGGGTGTCTAAGGTTAGTCACTGACCAGTGTTTGAGACTTAACGCACAAATAAGACTATTTGATTAACAAAACTCCCAGAGTTATTCCTTTTTATGCTTTACATTATTGAATCCCCTCCCTTTCCCCAATGTTTCAGGTCTTTAGTCCCTTTAGTCTGCAAGTGATAATGAAATCTGCCATTCAGGACCGTATTTACTCTCTCTGCTGCCCCAAGGCCACGTTCCTCAATCACTCAAATTTGTATTACTTATTATTTTTTAAAAACAATTATTTATGTAATTATTTTTTTAATCAATTCTTTTTTACTCAACTTTATTGCTATCACACAGGAGCAACCAAGCCCCTGTGTGATAGCATTTGGAGGTGACAGGTTCTCTTTATTGACCCTGTCACCTCCAATACAGGAGTTCTAGCACAGCACTGTGCTGGAACTCCTGTGACAGGTGAGAGGGGAAGGCAGCTTTCCCCTCTCACTGTTTATACGGAGCTAACCGTGGTTAGCTAGCTCCACCCAACTGTTTCCTATTGGCCGGCACCTGCCAGAGTCTTCTAGCAGGCACTGGCCAATGAATAACTGGG
>NW_017306368.1:1982154-2025642 GCF_000935625.1 Nanorana parkeri | reverse complement strand
GCTAGCTCTGCCCAAATGGTTTGTATTTATTTGTTTTCTTTAAAATATATATTTTTTAATTCTCCTATTTATTTACATTTTTACAATATTTTTTTCATTCATTTCACTTATTTTCTATTGTGCTTGGTACCTCAAGGGTACCGAGCAGAATAGCCAAGTCGAATGCTGCTCGGCGGCATTCGGCTATTCACTCACTGCCGCTCGGCAATAGGGGCAGCAAGTGACCTGCCGGCAGGGCCGGCCTTAGGGGTTTGCGAGCTGTGCGGCCACACAGGATGTCATGGCAACAAAGGTGCCAGGAGGCCGACACAGCTCGTCTTCGGGGCGGCTTCTCTCCTCCTCACCGCTGGCCATCCGACATGACAGCGCTCCCTCGTCCACCCCAGCAAACAGCGCTGAAGTGGGGGGGCGGGGGGGGGCGCAGAAGGGAGCGCTGCCTGCTGTCAGGATGGCCGAGCAGTGATGGGGAGAGAAGCCGCGCCTGCAGCTGTCAGCATGGCCGAGCGGGGAGGAGATTGGAGCCGCTGTCATCCTGTCAGTCGTGACATCACTCGGCTCCGCCCAATTGTTATTGTTTAATGATTAAACAATCCGGTCATTTGGGGACACTGATATGTCATTACAACTGGGTTGAGCGAGCCATGAGATCACATCTGGCTTCACCAGCTGTCATTTGCGTCGAGAACGGCCGGCCCTTCGGCAGGCTATTCTCCCCACTTTGGCTGTCACTTTGGCTCAGTCGAGCCGGAGAATATGGATTTGGCTTGGCTGAGCCTGTTGGCTGCCTTCAGCTGCTGTATTGTGAATAGCCCATACAGCAGCCCTTCAGTTCGACTGAACCTAAGGGCAGAGGTGGCCAAAGCGAGCCGAAGGATCACTTGAAGCTACGGCCTGATCCTTCAGCTCTTTAGTGAATAACTCCCTATAACTTTAATTGAATAAGGCCACATGTGTTTTTAAACATTTTCAGTGTAGATGTATAGCTTATGGTGACTTTATTCATCATTGCTTTGATTTTATTCAAGTCTGCTGACAAACCCGGTTTTCTAAATTGATCTAAGGCAATGGCTGAATCATTTTTGTTATACATTCACTTCACCGCAAGAAACAAACACATTTACTGATATTAAAGCCCTTAAATCTCTTCTTTGTTTTTCAGGCGACAATAAATAATGTGGAGAGACAATAAAACAGTTCAGATTGTGAAAATGTAATGTTGTGTATGCCTCTAAGTATAGTTTCAATGCCATGTTTTTAATAGTGGACAAGATACAATAAACTGTCATCTTAATGTTAAAGGATTGTAAATAAGGTGAACTGAAGGAAGAAATTATTATCAGTGACCATTGCTGCCAGCTATTTTTTTTCTCCGTTGCCACAGTTCACGGTAAGGAGTAAGAAAAAGGATGGATTCATTTTTTAAAAGAGGTCCATTTAAATAAGCCTTCGGGTACTCCTTTGAGTTCAAGATTTAATAGACAATCAGTGTGAGTATTGACAGGTCTTTAAAAGGAAGCTGAAAAGTAGCTGCTAAAATCTAGTGTTCCTTTTTCCAACTAAGGTAACATCGGGGCATTTTGACAAGTACAGGTACTTGTCAAAATGCCCTGTTTTTTCCGCCCTCACCCTGCAGTGCCGTAAGGCGGCCACCTGACTTGCGCCGGGCCTGTAAGGAAGACAACCAGGTTGCCAAAGACATAAAAGCAGAATTCTAGCCAAAATTATTCCTGTCTAGCCAATTATAAAAGGTCTATAGGACACAAGCATGATTAGGAAAAAACAATATTATATTTTTAATTCGACAGTAATCAAATACATTTCTTTAGCCACATTACCAAAAGAATACCTATGATAAAACCCAAAATTATATATAAAAATAAACCATAACTTTACATTGCTATGCCCTGATTTGGACCCAGGTGTCACTTATAATACCTTAGTTAAAGACCAAGATGGTATTTTCATAGTTTTTTTGTCCTGCTATAGAGTTTTAGTTTAGATGTTATGATTGCAGAAACGGCCAAGCATATTTCTTAATTTAATTGCCTTGTTGCTGCTATGTCATATCCTCTTTGGAGTGCATACTTTAGGAGAGATTCTTGAGGCTGATAATAGCAGTACACATTGGACACTGTAGGATTATAAGAGAAAGCTACAAGGAGGGATGTTAGAGATGGAGTTGAGGCATAGGGGGTGATTTACTAATCTAAACACACGCACGCACCAGGTTCGTGTGATTTTCACACAGAAAAACGTATTTATCAACCAAAAAGTCTCTAAAAGCATATTTCCACTAATGCTATATGTGGAAAAATCATGCACATGATGCATATATAATGCTGCTTCACAGTTTAGACAAAAAGGGTTAGCTCATGCATTTACATTCCTGCATTCATCAACGCAAGCAACACAACATAGAGCTAATTTACACAACATCACCTTGCAATTCATGCATGGCTTTGCACAACACACCTGCTGGGTGTGTACACACTACAAAAGGTGTTTAGATTCCACCCATAGATCATGCTGGGAGGGAACACACTACAGAGGTGTATACATGTTCGTGGTGTGTTTATAAGGTTAGTAAATCAACCCCATAGTATCAGTGGTTGGGTCAATGAGGTGAAGAGGAGAGCAAGAGTACAGGAGGGATTTAGTGATGCAGGAGAGTCTCTGATCTGATGTCAGCTGAGGCAGTAGTGCAGCATCGGAAGACTTGCATTTAACCAGCAATGCAAATCAATAATTGTTTCTGCTTTGCTGTCCCCACACAGCACCTTTAGCCCACTTTTAGCAGGTTATAGTGGGCAAACTATATACACTTTTACATGTACTTAAATACTGTCTTTTAATTTGTGTCATGTTTGGACAACTTCTTATTATGTTTGTGAAGGTTCTTATACATCCAGGTCATGGTATATCTGTAAAAATTAATCAGGATAACTGGACTTGCGGTATTTTTCTTGAAGACACTTTGCTGGCCGTCTGACTAGCTTTCTTAATTCAGAATGAATTGCACAAAAAATCTCTGTTAATAAATATGGTTAATGTTGCTCCAATCTATTAAACATAACCAGCATGGGATGGGTCAAAGACATGAGGGTAAGCTATTGATTCCATTTGCATAATTGAAGCGAGCAGGTGTTATCAGAGAAGGTAAATATAGGGTGCGCATCTGTATGGATCCTGAAAAAGGAGGAGGACTGGTTTAAAAGAGGTGTGAAAGAGGCCATATATGTAAAAATGGAGAAGCCAAGCTTGAATAGAGGTGGGGGGTGAGACATCTATTGTCTGCCTCATACAATACTCCTTTAACTCCTCTCTCTGGGCGGGTTAATAACACCTTATGCAATGCATCAACACCTTACCTCCTCAGATGACAGAGAGGGAGAGCGAGAGATCATCTTGCCCCTGTACAAAACATTAGTAAGACCTATTTTGTTGAAAATTCAGTTCATAAAAAGTATGTTCTGAAATGGGAGAAAGTTTCAGAAAAAGGGTGGCTCAATAAATAAGGGGCATGGAGCACTTTCACTATAAGAAAATAAGATAGGAACTTGAGAACTTGGGAAGAAAATGAAAACAATATACACCCAGAACATGTTAACAAGGCCAAATGGGTGCAATGTTTAGGTTCATGAACATCCCATGGGAAAAAAATGTCCCTTTTGTGTTTCTTCTAGTAGTGGGTGTCTTACTAACCTCCTGATGTTGTTTTTACTGATTCTCCAGTTTATCACTACACTCCTAGGCTCATCTGAGATTGCCTCTTTTCTGCTTTTGCAGCTACTATACTGGGGGCTTTTCATTTACTTTAGGTTAAAGGATAAAACTATTGCAGCTTACTAGTCCTTAGATGTAGTGGCTGCATAACACCTCCTGCTAGCTCCAATTATGAAATTATTTTTTGGCCAGGAATATTTTTACTGCAGAAAATACATTATGATCTTGCCAAAAATGCAGTGTCTTTTTTTTTTTTTTTTACTTCCTGTGAATTGAACTGTAAGCCTAACACAGTTGTATCTTTACTTTTGTAAACTACCAATCTTCCCTTTCCCTGTGCTATGCACATGAAGGCAGAAGTGTTTACAGTCCAGCCTGGTGGGAACCATGGCTCTCTACATAGATACAGTGTAGACTTTCAGGGACAGGAAGTGCGTTATTCCCAGACTTATCAGTTGAAAATAAAGGAAAAAGAAAAGTGATACAGCCACCCTATCTAAAGACTGGTAAGCTGAAATATATGAACGTTTTGTTTTTGGGTTTGAATATGCTTTGAACTAACTTTGTTCATTACTCAAGGAGAAACAACAGGTAATAAGTAAAGTTGATTCATAATCTGCTAATTGTATCCTAGAAATACTGTAGATGTGCACATATAATTAAAATGGCAAGGTTTTCTCTTAAAATTGAGCTCTGTTTTCCACAGATTTTGGTACAGACTGTGCCAGACAAAACAAATAAATTATGATGGCAACAAAATGCAGATAGGCACACCCCACTCCTAAAATGGTTGGATACAGAATGTCTGCTCTTGTTTTGTAAATTGTCTAAAATGTGTAGCCCCAGGCTAAAAGATACAACTTTTAATATACTGAGATTAACAAATAATTGCCAACTCATGGGATTACATTTGCAATTAAATGTCTGCTGTCAAAACAAATCTCATAGAGTTTGGAAATAAAGTCTGAACTTCTAGCAGTAAGGTAGCATATGTATAACATAGCTAGATATTTAGTAAAAATTAAGACTACTGAACAGGGTTCATAAATAGATTTTTTTTAGCTCTTGGGACTTCTACTACAAACAAACATTTAGGGCAGTGTCTGCACATAGCTCATCCCCTCTGGCATGTATGTCAAACATTATTGTCTTCCGTCTGAAACTTTAAAGTGTTGACTGGTGTCAACAGGCCTAACTACTGTCACATAGGTAAGGTCACGTGCTTAAGCATACTCAAAAGCCGCACTTCATTCTTGAAGAACAAAGCTAGGTAAGCATGCATGCCTGTAGGGAGGGGCGGGATAGGCTTTGTGCAGATATTGTCACTAGAGGAAGAGAGGAGACGGCATAGAGGAAGAGAGGAGAGGGCATAGAGGAAGAGAGGAGACAGCAGAGTGAAAAGACAGCAAAGAGAGAGAGAAGAGACAGCAGAGAGAGAGAGAGAGAAGAGACAGCAGAGAGAGAGAGAGAAGAGACAGCAGAGAGAGAGAAGAGACAGCAGAGAGAGAGAAGAGACAGCAGAGAGAGAGAAGAGACAGCAGAGAGAGAGAAGAGACGGCAGAGAGAGAGAGGAGACAGCAGAGAGAGAGATACAGGGGAAAGAGCGAGGAGGGAGAGCACAAGAGAGAGAGGCAGTAGTCCCAGTAATTATTTAAATTTTTTCATATTTATATATCCCTGAAATAGGGATTACACTTTACCTATTGTAGGGATTTTAGCACGTTAATAGATGTGTAACACATAAAACACCTACAGCGCTGCACACTCATTATTTCATTATCGTTAAAAACTATAGCGCAGCAGCTTTAACACTTAACCCTTCCATAAGCGCAGATTTCACATTTTCAACTTCTGAGGGTTTATCCCAATTATCTCTGCAGCTATGGATATTTTTAATTTTTTGCAAAATAGACCTATTAATTTAGAAGAGGTGTTCAGCCTCAATAAAATTAATACCAGTAGTGCCCAACAAGATTTCAAATCACTCAAATTTGTACTGGAGAAACAGCTCATCCTGTGGTGGGAGATTACCTCTCATGAGAGATACCTTGCCGATGGGATCACTCCAAGGAGTCTCAGATGGGATATCACACCGAACGATGGGTTAAAAGACCAAGGGGTTGATTTACTAACCTTATAAACACACCACGAACATGTATACACCTCTGTAGTGTGTTCCCTCCCAGCATGATCTATGGGTGGAATCTAAACACCTTTGTAGTGTGTACACACCCAGCAGGTGTGTTGTGCAAAGCCCTGCATGAATTGCAAGGTGATGTTGTGTAAATTAGCTCTATGTTGTGTTGCTTGCGTTGATGAATGCAGGAATGTAAATGCATGAGCTAACCATTTTTGTCTAAACTGTGAAGCAGCATTATATATGCATCATGTGCATGATTTTTCCATATATGGCATTAGTGGAAATATGCTTTTAGAGACTTTTTGGTTGATAAATACGTTTTGCTGTGTGAAAATCACACGCACCTGGTGCGTGCGTGTGTTTAGGTTAGTAAATCACCCCCCAAGAGTCACTAGTTGAATGGTCAGCTTTTTTTCACCATTGCGAAGAAAAACTCTTACAATTAATTTTAAGGAGAAAGAAACGCAAGTTACACCAGGGTGAATTAAAGATACAGGAATTGAAAACAAAAATAGAACTATATAATGAAACAGAATGTTTTAAAAATAATATACAAGATATAGAGAAATTTATACAAAAAAGGATGCAGAAATTAAAAATAGAAAACATAAAAACTACATCAGGGACATGATGGATTTCAAAAATGGGAAAATATATAGATGGCAAACTACAGAAGATGAATGTATTGACAGTTGTAATACTAGCACTAAAGATTCGGATGATAAAGAGGACAATTTTAATTATGATGATTTACATTGGAAACCAATTAAAAAAAGAAAGAGGGAAAGAGAAGGAGGGATAGAATCCATTCCTAACTCAGCAATCAAAACCCTTACCCCTAGATTAGAGCTCTCACAGAGATTCCATCCCCTATTACAGGAAGATAGAGGGGGAGTTGAATGTGAAGGTGCTCTTAACCAATTAAACGATCGAGGACATAAAACTACTAACCATTTTTTAGGGGAAGCTCAAAAACACCCCACCCCAAGAAGAATTCCCGAAAGACCTTTTACAGGATACCCACCCCGCCGTTGGGGGGACCTCCAATGAGGAACACAATGGGTCAAAATATGAGCTATGGACATCACAGACCCTATATAAACAGAACAGCGGGACCCCAAAGGAAATGGAGGGATCCTTGGATCACAGCACATCCCCAGAGGGTAGACCTTTGGTCTCCAAATGGAAGAAAAGAGGATGTAGAGGGGGTAGAAGGATACAATCCCAGAAGAGGACGGAGATTCTAACCAAAGGGATTTTTAATATTAGCTCCGTCAAACTCAATTCAGAGGAAGAAAAAGTCATTAGTTTAGGGCTCAAATATGCCCCTATTTCTAACTTAAACAAATTTAATACGTTCATCGATATACAAAAATTCATCAGAAAAATTAATATAAAAAAAGCATCATGCAGGGATTAAAGAGCCGTTGAAAAAAAATCCTCCAACTGAAAGAAAATATGTTTATACTTCTTTGAAAAATCAGTCCACTTTTAATCCAAATCCTTCTGGCAATCACTTTGTGGAAGTTTTTAAACAATTGGTAGAAGAAGACCTTAGAACCCTTGAATATAAATCTGCACAAAACAAGGCCTTTATTAATAATGGGATACAAGCATTAGAAAAAAGAAAAGATGTGGTGGTAAGACCAGCTGATAAGGGTGGGGGAGTAGTGGTTATGGGCAAAGAATATTATTTGAAAGAGATGGAAAATATTATTCAAACACCTAATACATACGTAAAACTAAATAAAATCCCACCAATGAATTCAAAAAGGAATTAGAAAGTTTGATTAAAAACGCCTATAAGAATGACCTTATCACTAAGAAAGAGAAAGAATATTTAATACCGTCGACAAGCCGAACTCCGATATTATATTTCTTACCCAAAATACACAAAGATTTAAAAACTCCTCCAGGCAGACCTATTGTGAGTGGGATAAACTCCCTCACAGCTAGGTTAGGCGAATATATAGATTGGCCCCTGCAACCACTAGTGAATAAAACCACAGCTTATTTGAAGGATAGCAAGGACATCTTAAATATGCTGAATAATATGAAAGCAGGCAAAAATATGGTGATGGCCACTATTGATGTGGCCTCGCTGTACACGGCGATTCCACATACTGGTGGTATTAAAGCGGTAAAATGGGCCTTTGACCTTTTGTCTGAATATAAAGGAGAACAAAAGGATTTTATCATACAATGCTTAAGGTTTGCTATGGCTAGAAATTTCTTTTGGCATGACAGTGAATACTATCTGCAAAAGAGGGGAGTGGCCATGGGCGCAAAATTTGCGCCCAGTCTGGCCAATTTATATATGTCCATGTGGGAAGAAAGCTTTGTGTTCGAAAAAGGGATCAAAAACATCAAATTGTGGAAACGCTACATAGACGACATTGTAGTCTTGTGGGAAGGAGATGTAGATTCTCTTCAAATATATCTAGAATCTCTTAATCATAATAAATATAACCTCTCCTTTACTAACAACATCAGTACCACCAATATCCAATTCCTCGACTTGGATATATCTATACAAGGAGACTATTTTGTCACAAAAACCTTTTTTAAGCCAACTGACAGGAATGGATTTATTCCTGTCTCTAGTTGTCATCATCCAATGTGGCTAAAGGGAATCCCCAAGGGCCAATTTACCAGATTAAGACGAAACTGCACAAAGGAGGAAGATTTTTATGCACAATCAGAACTTTTGGTAAAAAAATTTAAAGAAAAAGGATATGACGGTAATAAGTTGGGAAAAATACAAACAGAAGTGCAAAATAAGGATAGGTCAAAACTTCTGGAACCATCCACACGATCTAAAACCCCACCACCTCTTTTATTCATTACAAACCTCTCAGCCCAATACAAACAGGTTGAAAATATTTTGAACAAACATTGGCATATATTAAAAAGAGATCACACTTTGGGTTCTATTCTCCCTAACCAACCTAAAGTAGTTTACTGACGGGCACCCAATCTCAGGAACATACTGGCTAAGAATATAGTCAATCCACCAAAGGAAAAAAATACTCTTTTTAACAGCATAGGTTTCTATCCATGCAAATATTGCATTAGCTGTGAGACAACAGGCACAAGAAAGAAGGTCACAGAGTTTAAGTCTAATACTACCAATAAAAACTATCAAATTAGGAAGTTTGTGTCATGCCATAGTAGGTATGTCACTTACCTCCTAGAATGTCCTTGCGGACTACAGTATGTAGGGAGGACATCTAGACAGTTGAAAATAAGGCTTGAAGAGAATATAAATAATATAAAAAAGGGGTATAATAAATTGATCCCACAAATGCTCGAGTGACGGGATACTGCCGGATAGAATACCTTGAATGTGGACGCATAGAATCATCTACACTGTCTATTTTCCACAAACAGTGGGGTGAGTGCGCACCCCAGAGGGGGATTCGTGGACACTTGCACAGCGGTGTTGAAATATTTCTGTCTGGGCTTCATTTTTTTCTACTTTGGATTTTCCACATTATCATCACAATTGAACTTTATTTTGATGAACTTTATTTTTGATGAATTTTATTTTGATGAATTATCACTGACTATTGTATAGGATTTGATTAAGTTGGCTGTTATAGCTACACAGCGGATTTTTATGAGGCACTTGTTTCTTTTTAATAATTAAGGATATTGCTAAGTGAAGACACTAGGATCACCCAATATTGTTTGTATTTGTTTAAACACAATTTTTTTCATATTTATATATCCCTGAAAAAGGGATTACACTTTACCCATTGTAGGGATTTTAGCACGTTAATAGATGTGTAACACATAAAACACCTACAGCGCTGCACACTCATTATTTCAATGATTTTAATGTATTTATTTTTTTAAATAGGTGTTTTTACGTTGGTAGATCTCATTGAGCTTGTCATTTGAAAAGTAGATCTCAAGACAAAAAATTGTGGGCATCCCTGTCTTAGAAGATATTTTTATACATTGCACTGATGACCAAAAAGCCTAAAAATTACTGTATATGTAGTTTGCAATAAATGGCTCTATAATAAAAGCCATACAAAGGTGAATTACAACAGATTAAAAAAAGAAACATATAAACAGTAAATGTGTTTGTTTCAATTCAAGTCAGGTTCTTATTTTTTTCTTTCATTTGTAAAGAAGTAAAGTTAAAAGCTAACATATTGTTAAAAAAACAATAATTATAATCCAAAACAGAGAAGAGATTCCTGAGTGTCATTCCAATAGGATTATGAAAGACCTGGGGCACTTCAAGTTGAATATTGATGTAGAATGCATAGAGTTACTTTTCTGAATACAAAATATAGATCTAACCCTTTATCTGAACTTGGTTTGACACCACATGCTGGTATCCTGCAGTGCAACATTAAACAGTACAGGAACTACACAGAGGAAACTGAACTTAAATCTATGTGAAGCAATACAATTTATTATAAACACTAAAAACAACAAAGGGACAAAGAAAAACACCCCAGTCTATACAGACTCCCATGAACATATGTAAAAAAGTGAAGGCTAACTAAGCTATGTAGTGAAAACAAACTAAGTTCTGCACAGAGCAGACAGATAAATCCAATAAAGCAGAGTCAGACAGAGTTACGAGTAACAGCAAGCAAAACAGTTCAGGGAAGGGATTAGAATGGGTTCAAGATTATGGGCAACAGGAACAGATAGAATGTTCAGGGTAAGATGTTTAAGGAAGTGGGTCAGAGTATACAGACACACAAGTACAATTTTGAGGCACTGAGGAGGAGCTTAAAACCCTCCCAGCAGCCAACATCAGGTGTCGACTTATTCTTAAGACCTGGTGACCACTGGGAGATACCCACTGGTAGATAACAGAAATGCATCCTTTAGGTCCATGGGCCACAGTGCTACCAGCATAGAGACAAGGTGGGCATCTGCCTGGGTCCAGTAACAGGCTAGGTGCCCTGCCACCAGTATTCCCCAAGTCCATTATGCCAGCAGATATTCCAATGCTAATGCCAGGGTCCCTTAACATACATGGACACGCCAATTCTGGGAAGATTGCTTTGTCGATAGGGCCTACTCTTCACTTTAATAACCACTTAGGTCTATCCAGAGCACTGGTTACCCAACTCGAGTTTCCTAACGTGCCTGGAGTCACAATGATTCTATCCGAGTCCCAGGAAAAGCTCAAATGGAACTCTTCTATTCCCCAGAAGGGTCACTACTAAATGTGCTGTTATTGTACATATGACTACCATTTTCTGAGTGAGTAACTGGTCCACCAGGTTTTGGCACAACAGGTGCAACAGGCTGCAAAAGGAATTCATGCAAGTCAGTGCTACTCATGCCAGGTATGTGACAAGAACAAGAGACTCAGTAATGCCAGACCAGTCAGTTGGGGAATGGTCAACATTAATACCAAAGTCATGCTGGTATTGATTACCAGGAGAAGGTTGGTATGGAGAAAGGTTGGACTGGAACAGCTAGTACAAAGAAAAAGCTGGACTAGAACAGCAGGCACAGAGACAATCAGGACAGGACCAGCTGGCACTGAGGCAGGCTGGACTGGAACAGCTCTGCATGGAGACAGACTGGACTAAAACAGCTGGCATAGAGACAGGCTGGATTAGAGCAATTGGCACAGAGACGGCCTGGACTGGAACAGATGACATGAAGGCAGGTTGGGCTGGGCTAGAGCAGCTGGTACAGGGAAAGGCTGGACTGAAACTGTTGTCACAGAAGTAGGCTGGACTGGAATTGCTAGCACAGAGGCAGGCTGAACTGGAACAGGCTGATGAAAGGCAGAGGTTAGCAAGTGGACAGTCTGGTCTGAGACTGGAAAGTAAGCAGGCTGGTCCAAAACTGACAAAGACGCAGGCTCTGCAGAAGCAGGTGGTGTCACAGACCAGGTCAGAGTCTGGTGCAGTAAGATGCTCGTCTAAAGCAAGAACAAATTCACATGGTATAGAGACTAGAACTGGCATGGGTTCTGACTGAAAGGTGGCTGAGGCTGGAGTGGACAGTGACAGAATAGTGTGGGTTGGAAAAAACATTTGCTTCTTTTTTGGTTGGTCACTGGACTTCTCCTCGTAATGGCAGAGAACCAATCCAGCTGTTTTGGTGGCAGCAAAGTTGTGACATCAGTGGGAAGTTGTGCTCCTAAAAACAGGGCTTATCTTCCAACAACCACACCAAAGACACAACATTAGACACATTAAAAGGGAAGTGAAAAATCCTCACGAGTTATCAGACAAAACCAACTCGGAACAGATCCGAATCATTGGCTGAATTTTAGCAAATGTAAAACTGCTCTGATTGACAAAGGAAAGAGTCACATCCACGTATTCCAGCAACTGTTCACTAGTTTGATCCTGCAATATCTGGCATCAATATTTCCTTTCCTCCACTGCTTAAAATAAATAGTATAAGACATCATTTGAACACATCTTCATACAGAACTCCTGCAATAATATATCATGTAAATACAAACAATAAACTCACCAATCACCTGTGTAGCCAATCTAGTCACTATCGCCTCAGTTTTATATTAGGACACCACATGCTGGTATTTTGCAGTGCTAGCATAACCAAATATGTGGAGCTACACAGAGAAAACTGGACTCGCATCTAGGCTCTACTGTGCTTTGCGTAGGTTAAAATGGAGCTAGAGACAAAATTGAAAAATGAAGCATATGATGCAGTATGTCGCTAGCATTAACACAGCAGTTGCTTTTCTAAGTCCCCTTGTAACATAGTTGTATTACCTGTTGTTCCTGCTAATAAGTCTTTTATTTTTTTAAAGAAGAACTCCAGAAATTAGCAAAGTTAACCCTCGCAGTGGGGCTACCCTTTAAGGGTTAACTGCTTGTTTTGGTCTAGGTGCTGGATTAAAGAAGACATACTCACATGATCCTCAATCCCACCTGGCTGGTAGACCAGTCCTAACAGCCTCTTTTCTCCCAGGCTCCAGCAATCAAAGCCCCGCTGACATCACATCTAATGCAGGTCCATTTTCCTGCATTGGGCGTAAGGACACCGAGGCATACCACAGCCAGAGTGGAGGGGAAAAGAGGTTAGTGCTAACTGCCGAAGGGGCGAGGATCAGGTGAGCATATACTCTGTATTCCAGCCCCTAGAGAAATAGGAGTAGTTATCCCTTGTAGTGTGGGAGTAGCTGCAAGGGATAACTTTGTTAATTTCTGCAGTTCTTCTTTAACTACCTTTTAACAAACTAAACTGTGGTAGTTATAGGGTTGAAACAGGCCATTTTTACACTGACAGCTGACTGACTGCTTACGGTGGTCAACGTTTATTCATGCATTGAGGTTGACAAAAATCATCTAATGTAATGAGTAAGTTTATGCATTTATTTTTATCATCAGCCTGCCAGACAAATGCACAATACATTTTTTCACATGTAAGAGAAGAGTGTACCTATGTGGTAAGTCTTTATATGGGCAGTGCCCATGCACTTCACTGATGTTTATTGGTTGCTGTAGGAGTAGTAAATTTTAAATCTCATTAGGCTCAGCTAAAAATAACTGTCACTTTTTTTAATAATAAGGATTCTTAAGTAGGGTATACACAGTTCGAATTTTGAACGAACAAAATTGAATTTGGAACGTTAATTTTTGACTTTGTAATCATTAATTGGGTCAAATGAACGATCAATTTCGACCACAGTGATGAAAAAATTTGAAAAAGCATGTTGGAAAACTTTTCTTGATCAAGGGAATTTCTAACAGCGAATGTAGTTTTCATTCAGAAACTCCATTGATTTCAAAATCTAATGTGAAATAAAATCGAAAAATAAACGAAATTTCGAACAACAATCGGCAAATTTCTGATGCCAGTATTGAAGGTTCCGATGGGATTTTTCCTACGAACATTTATGCAAAATCTAACTGTGTATTCGCTACCTTATCCTGGTATGTGACGTCACATCCGGTGACTGCCAGTAGGAGATCTAGCCAGTAGGAGAGCAAGCCCAGGAAATAATTGTCAAACTGTCTAACTATTGTCCCAGTGCCTGCACGGCTATCCACTTCTATAACCTACTACAGTTATATCTGTCCTAGGTTATAGAAGCCGATGAGCCAATAGCAGTGCAGGCGCAGTGGCTATTGCCTCTTCGGATTATATAACCTAGTCAAAGGTTATATTATGTTACAGCGCCTGCGCGTCTACATGATTCTTTCTACAACTACGGTTGCCACTGTGCCTGAGCAGCTATCAGCTTCTATAACCTAGGACAAATATAAGTTTGTACCAGGTTATAGAATCCGATGAGCCGCTAGCCGCACAGGCGCACTGGCAATAGATTGTTCGACAAGGATTTTCTGCCCATGCGCACTAGCTCCATCTGCTGTACATCTCCTACTGGCAGTCACCGGTTGTGACATGCCCAGTCAGAGAGTTCGACAAGTTGGAGATTTCGAACACCGGCTCAGTTGTGATGAGCCGGGAAAACGGTTTCCCTTCTTCTGGTGTTTTTTACATGGAAAGGTATTCTGCAATTATAAATATTTTACCAAACTACGTATTGTTTTAGTACACTGATCTGCATAAAAACATTTTTCATATCATGAAAGAAATGTAACATTGTAAAAAATGTCATCCCTTGCATGGATACATGTTAAGGATTAACTAATTTTAAGTGTTATGGCATACATGAATTAGACAACAATGATGGGTGTAGTATTTGTGATATATCATACATTTATGTATGATAAATCTGTCAAACTAGAGTCAAATGTGTTTCTTGTCACTCTGATGGCCTTCTTGTCTTGAACTGATAATTACTAGAACCACCTCCATAAGTATGAATATGAATACAAGAGCACAAAAATATTTATCTAGTTTGCAGTAGCTTTAAACAACTGAAGCATGCTAATTAAATTATTCAAGAAAATATGTGTGTATGTCATCTGTGGCTGAGCTTCTCAGAACTCAATTACAAAACCTATTAACAGTAATGTGCACTTAATTTAACCTGAAATTAGAAGTTTTCGTTCCTAGGAGTTCCAGACATCAAATTAGGTTTCCATTTTTGTTCACAAACTTCTAAAAATTGCCTAGAAGTCTTAAAAATATGTATTACTTGTACCGCCACATCTCAAAGGGAGAGGACTATAGGATTGAGATGCAAAATGCATATGTAGGAAACTCGAATAATTAGAATATCGTGCAAAGTTCGTTTATTTCACTAATGCAACTTAAAAGGTGAAACTAATATAGGAGATAGACTCATTACATGCAAAGCAAGATAAGTCAAGCCGTGATTTGTCATAATTGTGATGATTATGGCTTACAGCTCATGAAAACCCCAAGAACCCCAAATCCACAACCTCAAAAAAGTAGATTATTACATGCAATCAATAAAACAAGGATTGTACATAGAACAATATCGGACCTCTGAAAAGTACAAGCATGCATATGTACTCAGTACTTGGTTTGGGCCCCTTTTGCAGCACTTACTGCAATTACTTTTGCACGATATTCTAATTATTCGAGTTTCACCTGTATATGGAAAAGCAGACAGCCAATCTAAAATTAAATATACTATACATGACTAAGCCAATCTGACCATATTTCTATTGTGGAGCTGGAGCCAAACTTTGAGATTGCAAAGAATTCTGCTCAGATATGGTCACTGCATGACTGCTTTTGAAATCCTGGCAACATAATTAATCAATTAGCTTTACATAATTCTTATTATAAAGATAAAATAAGACTCCAACCAAAACATACTTTCAACCAAACAAAAAAATACATTCAAATTAACCCCGTCATGACTGAGCTTGTTTTTAGTTTCTGTTCGTTAATATCTGATGCACGTTTGACATTTTTGCTGTGTGATTCTTCCACAATATATTTGTATTGTGCACACATATTATGTATTGTTTTTTAGAGGACAGATAGGAGTATATATTTATATCACATATGTGTACCTAACGCTTCACTTAGGACAAATATAATATTAAAATTGAGGAAAAAATGTAAAGAAAATACTTTTTTCCCAGTTTTGATTTGTAGTATTTTTTTTAGAAAAATAGCCCAGCTAAAAAAAAATGCATCAAATACATTCATTTATTTGTCCTTTATTTGGAAAAACCTCACATCCCTAGGATCTTAGGCATTTGTCTGTATTTCTCAGCTCAAAACTAAAACCTAACATTTTAATCTTTTTCTCTAAAAGCTAAAGCTAAAAGTGGTCATCTGGCATACAATGTCCCTTTTCGCTTAAAGGGTTTTTCACTAAAGAACCAAAGGATCCAGCCAAAGCTTCGGCTGATCCTTCAGCTCTCTTCGGCAGCCTTTGCCCATCGGTTCAGTCAAATTGAAGGGCTGCTGTACGGGCTATTGACAATAGCCCGTACAGCAGCCGACGGTAGCGGAGCGGCTCAGCCAAACTGAAGGCATATGCTTTGGCTTGATTGAGCCGAAGTGACAGCCAAAGCGAAGCCGACCGATCTCCATGCAAATGGTCAGCCGAACATGCTCTGCAACCAGTACCCTGCGTATACATATATGCATGTGTGTGTGTAATATATATGTGTATGTATATATATATTATTACATACACCCAATCTGTGAATATTTACACATATTTTGTTGACTTCATCTCTAGCGCTGTGTTTCAAATACTCTATCCATCTAAAGGTGGTTCACCTCCTTTATTTTCATAGCTGCTTTTTGATACAAGTTCAATTTAGCCATATCCAGGAGCGCAGATTTATTTTTTCTATAAATTTAATTAAATGCCCCAGAACACAATAAAATACCCAATTTTTTAATGAATATAAAAGATGAGGTTACAATGAGTAAAACGATACCCAACATGCCCAGTTTACAAATTGCGTTCGTCCGTGAAACGGCGAATAACTGCAGTACCCCAAAAAGTCCATAGAAGACGCTTTAAAAGCTCCCACAGGTCATCAATTTAGAGATACCCCAAAATACTTGCCTAGAATTATTGCTCTCACTCCGGCGTGTGCGGCGATACCCAACATGTGTAGCGCGTTCGTCGTTTTCATACGTAGGCGCACCCGACGCGTGTTTACGTGGTGACGCGCGTGCTCGCAGGGGACTTTAAACATTTTTTTTCATTATTATTAGATTATTTTTATTTAATTTAAAAAACAGTTTTTTTTTGTTTTTTTTTACTTTACTTTGACTGCTATCACATAGGGGTTAAGGTGATGCTGGAGGTCCAAAAAACCCCCAGTGTCACTTTTACACTAGAAATAAGCTATTGAAGTGCAGATCGCACTTCAATAGCTTATAGCTGGGCTGCAGGAGCCCAGAACTGACAGCCCAGGGACCGGAAGTGATAGAACGGGGAGGGGAAATCGATGAACGGAAGTTCGTCGACCTCCTCCCCAGCTCCCCGCGGACACCAAGGACGCCGGTCCCGGGCCCGTAGGAGGGGCAACGGGGGTTGGGCGGCCCCTTCTTCGGGACACAGAAGTGATCTGGCGACAGGTAAGTCGCCAGAATCGATTCTGTTGTAAAGCCGACAGTCGGCTTTACAAGTTTAAACAGAGTCCCGGCGGCTAAACAGCCCCAATGCTGGCGACGTACACTGTACGTCGTCAGTCACGAAGGGGTTAATGATAGATCTGTCAGTATAGATCTATCATTATAATCAGCCGACTTTGTTGCGCTGGGAAAAATATCTGTCCCAAAAAAATGATGTACAATACATTAGGGTACTACAAAACTTAAAGACACTGCTGAAGTAAAAGGAAAAAAAAAAAAAAAGCTCTGGGACTCGAGGGGATTTAGGGAGAAAAAAAATTGGGAACTTAAGGAATTAATCTATTAAGTCGTCTCCCAAGAGACCATACTGGGGAATTTCAGAAACACGCTCTTTTAGATAGTGACATAAGTTGTTTTGAATTTGCTGTCTGTAAATTATAGTCTTCAGATAACCCTGGCAAATCCAGAAAACCTAAATATGCTTAAACCCTTCCTGACCGATGGGATCATCCCATCACGATTGTTCAGTTCATTAATGACCTGTGACAGGATATTCTGTCATGCGTTACAATGAGCGCTGGACCGTAAAGGGATCAGCGCTTATTGCGTTACTGCTGTTAATGGGTCCCTCAGTGTTTGAGGCAGACCCACAACAGCAGATTAGCTGGTCACCGTCCTGTGATCCCAGCAAGAACTGATTGCTGTGATCACAGATTCGTGACAGTCACAGAGCCGGCAGCAGCTCACTGTGTTGTGAATCTGCTAGCCGGCTGTATGTTACAAAAGCAATACAAAGTATTTGAGAATACTGTATTCTTCTCAGATATACTAAGTATCTGTCATGGCGCATGGAGGTGTCACTCACCTCTGCAGCGCTCACTCTGTCCCTCACCTTGCAGCCGCAGTGTGCGGAGACACCGCTCTCTGGATCTCCTGGGACCACAGATGCTTTCCTAGCGTTTTTCTGCTGTGGCTGTGCCTCAGAAAGCATGGTTCTGTGCAGTGCCGTGCATGCGTTTCAGGAGCTGCGCTGGCCACGACATTGAGCCGTCCCCCTTGGTGGTGTCACATGCGGGGAATCCTGGTGTGATGTCTTTAAGACCCAATACAGATCTAGCATGCACAGCAACTGACAACATGCAAAAACTCACTTCTTCCAAAGGAACACAAGCCTTCAACAATACACTGAGCACTGCCCTAACTCCACCTCTGTTTCCACAGCAACAGGGGTGTTGCCTCCAGACCTGGGCTTTAAAACCTCACAACACTACTAGCTCAGTAGTAGGTTATTCTGTAGCCCTGCTCACAGAGACCCAGCGATTGTTCCTGCATCTTCATCCCCTGTTCCTGCATTCCTACTCCCAGTTTTGTACTCCCAGGCCACCTGACCCTTGGACTGTTTTCTGGGCTACTGATTCTGCGCTGCCTGCCCTGAACACGGAACTGCATTACTACGGCTTGCCTCACCCCTTTGGACTTTGTATCTGGACTGGCTATCTCACCTGCATCCTGCTACTGGGATCCAGACCTGGTGCAATGGGCTCTACCCTGCAGTATGTGACAGTATCAAAGCCCCTGTAAATAACAAAAATACCCCTCGCTCAGTACTAGGGCCCCCTAGTTTAAAAAAAATACAGTTTTAAACAATTAAAAAAAATTTGCAAGACCTGAGCCTCAGGTTGATGTGGACAGCGTCCAAGTAGCAAATACCCTGTCTAAAGCACAATCTCAGCAAGTAAAGGAGTTCTTGCAGAGAAATAAAGAGAAATTTTCAGACTTGCCAGGTCTAACCAATGTCATAGAGCATGATATTATCACTGAATCAGGGGTCAAAGTTTATGTCCGGCCTTACCGGATACCAGAGGCCCAGAGAAAGGCTGTCTCTGAAGTGAGAAAGATGTTAGACCTGGGAATCATTGAAGAATCGCAGAGTGAGTGGTCGAGCCCGATTGTGTTAGTACCGAAACCCAACGGGACTCTGCGATTTTGCAATGACTTCCGGAAACACATTATACAGGATGATAGCTATGCATTATTTTGAGTTCTTCTGCAGCTAGGGATATAAAAGAGGGATCATTTTGCACACAGCATGAGGGCAAGGAAGTATGACTGCTGTATGCAGAAAGGATGCATGGCTAAAAGGTATGTTTCACTTTACAAAGCTCAGTAGATCGGGAGGTGAGCGAACACATACCGGCGTTCGCTCACCTCTCGAACCTTTCACGGCTCTCTGCCATGACAGGGGAGGGGCTGGATTCCCCTCTCCCCGCTGGGAGTTTTTTTATTAATTACTTCCGGACCACCAACCGTCAAACGTCCTGTCCTGAAGTAGTTATACCAAGAGCATGTCTGCTGCTGCAGCTGTGTTCTTGGCATTGTTTTAAACAGCTGGCTATGGCTGTTTAGATACAAGTGATCTGGCAGCTGTACAGCCGCCTGATTGCTTGTATGGTGCTGCAGAATGTTTGCCCCTCACTTTCGCCGCCAGCTACCCCGGGCTCCGCTGTCCCCCCCATTGCGGGTCTGGACCGCACAGTGGGTCTCCCCGCATCCATCAGAGGGAGATCAGCAAGCTTCTGGCTGCTGATCTCTCCTCCGATCACTGCATCCAGAAGTGATGTGTATTACATCACTTTAGGTGTCACTGTTTACATTTTCTTTCTTTGGGGGGTTTTAAGCTGTTTTCTAGCCAAAAATTCAGATTTTTTAAAATGTGTGTGCAAATATTAAGACATAGCTCCGGAAAGCAAGTGGCTAAAGGAAAACAGTCTAAGTTGGTGTAAATAGATTTTATTCTCTTCAGCACTATTTTGTGGCCGATTTTGAAATCCCAGGTAGGTAAGCCTATAATTTCTACATGCCGGAGGCAGAGCAGTAAATGCCTTTAGGTTGTATGTGGTATTATGGAACAGGACGATTTTCATGGACAGCATTATTGACACCATATTCCGCATCCCATATTTTGTATGTGTATTGGATTTTTTAACTTTTACATTTATTTTGGCTTAAATACAGTAGCATCCGCCCTATCCTATTCATTTCAACCTTAAATAAAAGGACTTTTGTAGGTAGTTTTAGCTGTGACGCCTGATTTTTTTTTATTCAGCAGTGATGGGCTTGAATTGAACAGTGAAAGTAACAGCCACAATAAAAGGTATAGGAAGGTTTGCTCTTAGAAAAAAATAGGCAGCTGCTGAATGGACTGTCAGCAACAACTCCATGATGTGCTCTTATCACCTCAAGCTGAAAGTTATAATCTAAAACAATCTAACAGACTAAAGTAGCTAGGTGATAACAGTTAAAGATCTAGCTATCAATCAGTTATTGTGGAAAGATATTAGTCATTTTTGGATTTTGAGGTGTACAGATCTGTGAGCACAGGCAGGGCTACTTTGTTTCCTGAAGTAGAATGTAATCCCAACCACTAAAATCTTAAATAAGCTTTAAGATGATAATATCACTTGGAAAGTCTATTTTTTTTCAGCACTACCTTTCATGAAAATAGGATATAAAAGTCCTTGTTTTGGCCCCTTGTGTTATGGGGGGACAACACTCTGCCCATCTCCCACAATCTTTTGCCTGTATATCACCCTGTAACATGCTCTCCCAAAGGAATCTTTAAGCTTCTGTGCTGATGTACATTCCCCAGACATTAGCCACTGTTGTCACAATTTAAAGCAGAGTTTCCATAAAAATAAAAGCCTCCCAACCACTGAAGTCAAATTGCTTGCAAAGGCAATTTAAAAACAACTTAATGTTAATGTTTAAGTAGATGTTGGGCTATTTGGTCGGGGATGGAGCTACTCTTTTCGGACTCTTAAGCTGTTCTGCTTCCTTTAGTATTTCTTTTCTTTTCCTCTTTTTGTTTTTCTGGTTGGACAGAAAGTCTTCTATTTATATAGATATGGAGGAGATCATAACAAATGTTTGCTTCAGACATAGGTGGTTTCCTACGCCAGATATTCCTCTCAGACTGTTTTGATTTTTGTTTTTGCTAATGGGGGATAAATTGGCAAGAATAGGTGGATAGATATGTTCTGTTTTACAGAACTATTATATATTGTGTTTATGGCTTCTAGTGATCCCCTCCTACTACTTGACTATGCTACTGTGGAAGAATCTAAAATGCAATTGTATGCTATACTGATTGTGCATCATGTGCTATTTTATTGTTTTATTCTACCTTGGAAAATTAATAAAATACTTTGAAAGGTAAAAACAACCTGGTACTAAAGAAAACCCACTTACTGGCTTCTGTGAGGTATTGGTGAGATCACTATGCCTCACCACTGCTTCCTGGAATAACTGGGCACTCAACATTCCACAAGGATACATCCCTGCAATTGCTTCAAGTGCTCAGCTCTCCCAAGTGGCAGCAGTAAGGCATAATGACATTACTTATGCCTCTAAGAAGCTGTGGCCGAGGTAAGTATTTGTTTTCCTTTTTTATCAAATGTTTAATTAAAAAAATAGCTTTGCATGTGATTTTACATTGGCAGGTGGTGGGATTTTAATAGAATGGACCTTTCATTTTCATAGAAGATCCACTTTAAAAAAAAAAGTCCTGTAAAAAAACAAAAGCAGTCAGGAAAAAAGTAGGACATACAGTAAGTCCTGTAAAAGAACACAAGCAGTCTGTTATCACTGTAGTACATGTGGACATGGGAAGGCTGTAAAGAGCCTGCAGGATATCAGCAACATTATGATGTGACAAAGAATGTAAAAAAAAAACTCTTCCCTACCCCATCCCCAAATTCTCCAAGATACACAGCATTGTGCTATTTACAGGACATTCAGTAAGGGTTTACATCTATCAAAGTGCACCGCACTATCTCCCCCACCTTCCTCTTTCTCCCTGTCTGCTAGTGCAGCAGAGAGTTTTAGATGTGAACAGATCCAAATAAATCTGTGATAAAAGTGAAAAAAATCAATATACAATTAATAAAATAACAAATGAATAGTGTTAAAGTCCATCTTATCCAAAACACTCACCAGGTTCAACTGGTATGAATATCATGTAAATCAACCTTGAGAAAGTCGTCATATCGGGGGAGTACCATCCTGTTTGACATCATTCTCTGTGAGATTCTAATGAGGAAATACTTTCATCTGGGAGCGGTGAAGTTCTGACACAGATGCAGAGCCCTTGAGCAAGAGGAATGAAGTGGGCTTGAGAGGAATTACTATTACAATTTGTGGATCCTTACTATCACTACTCACAGTGGAATCGATTCTTCTATATATTGGATAGAAGAAAATACCTTTATGAGGAAACTCCTAGGATTGCTGTTATACTTGATGAATCTGTAGAGTGTTTAGGATAAGTTAGATTGCACGATGGTGGGACACGGGGAAGATATCTGATGATTGCATCAATTCATCCATACACAGATGTCTATGGACTCTAACACTATAAATGTTTTGTTTTATTAATTGTATATTGATAGATTTTTTCCCTTTTATCACAGATTTATTTGGATCTGTTCACATCTAAAACTCTCTGCTGCACTAGCAGATGGAGAGAAAGAGGAAGGTGGGGAAAATAGCGCGGTGCACTTTGATATATTTTTTGATTGGAGTATTTTTTCGATTTGTTTCACTGCAGCTGTCACATATAATCATTTGTGAGGGGTGGTATCCATAAGTGCGAATGCGTTTTTTTCAAGGGTTTACATCTACTCTAACAGATCCATCAGTGCCCACAAGCGCCACACTAATCTCTGTACTTTATCAGAAGCACTCCCTATGCTTTCCCTATCACAGCTAATGCACATTGTCAATATGGCTGCTTTGGCCTTACCCTTTTATAGTGAGGGGGACTTGCTTATGTATGAGCCTACTTTTAATGAGTTTTCTAAGCCAGCTGAAGTTTAAAGGCCAGGTAGTGCAATATGGTTACAAAGAATTTGGTCGGGTGAATTCTCGTATTAGTTCACCGGGTCCGCAAACCTTAAACATGAACCCATGATAGTGGCAAACCCAAACCTTATCCTTAATATATGCACCTCCTATATTTTCTCTTTTTGCTGCTGCATATTAGAAGAAAGACTTTTCAAAGATATGTTTTTTTAAAAACTATTTTATTCTAATATGCAATTATAGATGACAATTACAATAATTAAACAATATGACACATACCTTATTTTAACAGTTATTTGTATCTGTTAATCAAGTAAAATATCGGACTGCAATCACATTTTATGTCTTACCAATGAGATAAACATTGATTAATGTCAAATATCACATATTTTCCAAATTACTATGTGTAGTTTATAAAAAACATGCAGACACTTTAATTAAATCCATAAATTATAAAATAATTGATAGAGATGTTCTAAGTTCAGTCACCTCAAACTTACTATGAAGGACAAAACAGTAATACTATCAAGCTTTTACTGAACTCTGAGACATTTAAATGAAACATAATAATTACATCTGTATCCTTTTTACATGTTTAGACAGCAAAAAATGTAATTACAATTAGCACATAAGTAATAGGCCAAGGTATCTTGGCCGTGTTTGTGGGAGGAGTTGCGGCGGCTCTCCTCCCCTTAAGAAGGGTGGCAGGGAGCTCCTAGGCACGTCACGGCGAGGCCGCGCTTGACCCTCCCACCCTTCCCCAGGTTCTATCATTTCACTAGAGCGTGCCCCCTTATTTGGCACGCTGACCACAAAATCATGGCACACACCAGGTTGGTATCAGTAGGGGTCATGAAGACTTCGGAAGCCTAAGTAACTCTGACCACAATGATAATAGTAACTTTACAGAGTATTATTGCATTATTTTTTTTAACAAATAATTGATTCATTATTAGGGGATAGAGCTTGTTTGTGTCAAATCCCATCTTTTCACTAATTATATGCAAAGGAAGGGGGGGGGGGGTAACAGTATCAGGAGAGCTATGATACTATATAGATATACTGTATATGGCTTGTTGCTTCCATGACACTGTATTTATAACCATGAATAATGCAGAAGACGTGGGGGGAAAACTTCTTCAAATGCACCATCAGGCATTTAGCTTATAGTGAGTCCTTTATGTAAGTATTCTCTTGCTAAGTCCTTGTTTCCTTCTGTAGTTCCTCTTTTCTTCCCTGTGTCCTGCTGCCCAGTTATTACTTTTATTGTTGTTCCTCCTTTCCTTAAGGGATGCTGCTGTCTGCTTATGGCTGATCCCACTCTTGCAATCCTCTCTGGCTTATCCTGTACACTTGGCTCACTTCACATGCCCCCAAACAAGCATACCTGTTCTTTTATCCTTTGAGGTAGGCTGTGCCCACAAGGGAGCGTGGTCAGGCGCACACCTCCAGATCGGTCCATATTCCTTTACAAGGTCGTTAGTCTATACTGTTTACTTGTTGCATTGTTCAAATTGCTGTCAATAGGGCATGATTCTGTGCATACCTGTATGCATGTCTTGTTGCCACAGTCATCAGTATTGTCAGGGTTTTCCTTGTTAACCATTCAATTGCTTAGTTACTTTTGCTGTCTCCTTGTCTTCCTAACAACATCTGTTAGCTCACCCTACTTGTCATTTTTGTCTGCTCTGTCTGCCTTCACAGGGCTACCTTCCTAAGGATAATTTTATCATAAGCTGAGAATAGTGTGGAATTTTTACCTCAAAGAGATAAATCCATTGGGGAGAATGTATCAAGACTGGAACAGCCCACATGAGACCCCATACAGCCCTCCTGAGACCACGCACAGCCCACATGAGACTCTGCACAGCCCTCCTGGAGACATCTGGCTGGTACCCTGGAGCAGCACAGAGTAGCAGTAGATATATGCAAAATAAATGTGAGGGTTTAATAACCCTTTACACAACCGTCTTGGCAAATATATTCTTTATGTATTCACAAAAACATGTAGGTGGATCACAATATGCATTTAATTTCGAAAAAAGGCAAAAAAAATCTTGTGTGGAGTAAAATCTGAAACATTTATCCACGAATATCAGTATGTACTAATGCTTTTCACTTTGAATTAACATATATTTCAACATAAAGATGATAGGGGATTCAGAACAACTGATAAGGATGGGATGCAAAGTTCAAATATGTCCTATTCAGGCAAGAATTTGCACTTGTAGATGTGGCGTTTGTGGACTTTCTCAGGACAATTTAGTTTGAAGCTGAAGCAGTAGTGTGACATCATATCTTTGTTCCATCACCCTTGATAATGCTGGTCTTGATGGAAGCACTCTCCCTGTTCATCAACAGCCGCCAAGGTTCTCAGGGAATTGATGAAGGTGACTAATCATGAAATGGTGCTGGACACTCATGTTGCACTCATGTTGCACTCAAGATCACAAAAAGCCAACAGCATTCTAGTAACAAGAACCTCATAATTATTTGCCTTTTTGTTACCAAGAAAGTTTTGTATAACTACCTTGTTATTAATCTTCCTGATAAATTCCTCATCACGGGCAAAGGCACAAATTTGATTTCCATGGAACACACCTGCTTTGATCTTCTCGAAAGACAAAGCAGGAAAAGCAGAAACTATATGTTGAAAACATTCCGCATAAGAACTTAATGCATTCATGAACTGCTTCTTTAAAAAAATCATGTAAATCAGATAAATCTCTATGATCTAAAGTTAATAAAAAAGATAAAGAATATTGATGTTTGCAAAAAAATTAGCCTAATTAGTCTAAGGTTAGGGCAAATGTAAGCCTACTTCTCAAGCTATCCCTGGTGTAAATAGCAATAGGTGTCCTTTTTTTTTTGCGGAAATCACAAGTTTCAAATTGCATGAAAACTAGAACATGTAGAGGAAAACTGATTTCATATTTGAAATCAGTATTAAAAAATCTCATGCAACAGAAAGAGAAAAAATGTGTTCCCCAGTGTTATTACATATTGGAAAATAATTTGATTTGCCTCCCTACAACAAAACTAGAAATCTGTTTCAAATATTCTTGTAAATAAGATGACATTTTTAAATAGGCTTTGGAAAGAAATGTCTACTAGAGGACATAGATGGCCTTGTTGACTAGTCATGACTTACTGAACCAGTCATTTTAAAGTGACTGTGGTACCTACAAGAAAGTGTGCTGTTAGTGTTTGTCTTTCAAAATATTAATTTTAGCATGTTCTTATTATTTTAAACTGGACCTTTATCTACCTTATGGTCATTAAATGTTTACATGTTCTAAATAGGCAGTAAAATAGCTTTAAAACATACCATCACTGACCTATGTAGCTGCAGGCACTTTGGAAAAATGAATCTTCAAAGTTCACAACTGTGGCTCAGAAATATGATTTCCTCTCCACTTGGGGGCTTGTTGCACTTGCAATTCTGTCACTGGTAAAAATTCACCAACCCCAGGATCACTATATGGGTTAAAAAGCTGTTTCTATGTGATGCTCCTTCAACAGAAGGATGAGAAAGATGTTGATCCCTCTCTGGTGACAGTGAGGGAGCGATGCCTTGCTCTTCTGGCCATACAGGGAACTACACATGGAAGTAGTTGAGTATTTTTCTTGCATCATTTTATCCTGTTGAGGGCAAATTCTCACCAATGACAAGATCATTGTAGTAGAAGGAACCTGGCATTCTACCAGACTGCTAATGTACAGAAGCACCAGTCGCTTGGAAGGTGATAGAAGCCAACTCAAACCCACTTTCAGAGTCTCTGTTGTGATCTTTCAGGATGAACTACTCCAGAGTACGTGGAGCTACAGAGGTCAGTGAAATCAAGTTTAAAACTCATTTAATCCTAGGGGACGCCCACCTTATGTTCTGTGCTTTTGTAGTGTTTCTTTGTGACCAATGTTTTTCTGTGTATGCTTGTTCTTTGATGTATATTCTTTGTAAATGGAAAATCTCAATAAAATCTGATTGTACCATAAAACTCATTTAATGCTTGTTAAGAATATGTAAATACAAATATAATTTTTCTGGAAGTTTTATTTTTTCCCCCTTTTGTTTATGTAGAGGACTTGTTTTATGAATTTACCAAACATCCGCTTCCTTTAGTTAAAATCCTTGCAAAATGGTGTTGTATACATATGGTTACTCTACACCAGAATTACTCTTTAAAATGTCATAATGCTTTGATTTACAACAGATTTATTTGCAGCACACAGATCAGATTTCATGCAAAATCCTGGAGGAGACGATTTCCAGTATTTTGCTCATTAATAACAGCATATATGATCTAAAGTAAAGGCTTTTACTTTATTGTATCATATGTAAACAAACTATCATTGTTTTAATGTTAAAGATGGCCGTATGACAAAAAATGATCAAATAACTGTGTGCTGTGATTGGATGGCAAAGGTTTACATATTTTGCAGAGATTTTTGTTATTTCCTGTCTGCTTTTTGTCACTGGAATGTGATCTTTAATGTCCATGCAGTTGCATTTATTTCTGAATAGCTTCAACAAGACTAGAAAAATTGAAAAATCCATTAGATAGTGAGGCTTATCACCAAACAGTTTAAACACTCAATCCATACGTAAGCAGTTTTCATATCAAAGTCAATTTTAATATCATTTCAGTCAAGCACAGAAAAGTAAAAAAATGCATAATAAGCAAAATATATTTCGCAATGCAGTTGCCATACCTTAATGCATATCTTTTTAAACCTATCAGGTAAAATGTGTGCTTTTGAATATAAAAATTGTTTGTATACACTTATGTCTGCATACACAAACACACTCACAACCTACACATTCGGTGCATTATAATAATATGTCTCCTTTTTTTAATCTTCATTTGTATGCATATGCATATTGATACCATGTTCAATTTGTCTACCCGCTAATATAGCAATGAGCATTTTTCAGCTACATTTTTCTTAATGCACATTTTCCTACAAAGTACACAGTAGTGATATCTTTACTTATTTCTGAACTCCTGGAAAACTGCTAAATACATAGATAACATATATTAGACATGCACAATTTGTTTTGGAAAAATTTGTTTTCCGGACAAATTTTCGTAAATTCGGATGCATACGGATTTTCAAATGACAGAAATAACGAGTGCAAATGAATACGAATTTCTGAGGTTCCCCTCAATTGATACCAGACCTTCCTTTACTTTACATCGTTCCTAGACTGTGACACAAAGTCTGATTCTGACAGAGTCACTGGCCCTCTGTCAGTAATTGGATATGTAGAGCCCACTAGCAGGGGCACACACCTTGGGATATGATACCCAAGAGATGAATCAGGCACAGATTCCAAATACATGGTACAAAAGAGGAAATGCAATAATCATAGTCAAAATTCTCTATAATCAGTTTGAAGTTCATCGGACATCATTGGTATTGCACCATACATTCTACCATTTGACATGGCCTACAAGTCTAGTGATCCAAGATGAGAAAGTGCCTGGGAGTTATGAAGAGGTTTCCTTGCAGAAGATTTCCTTGGAAGATTGTGAGAAGGTCTTTTCTGGAGTGCATTGGATAGCTGTGGGACCTTGGGGTCTGGGTTGAGCTGAAGCTTCAGGTTCTTGAAGCACACATGAGCTTCCTTTGAAGCATGGAGCAGATGAGCTGATGAGTACAGCCAGGGTTTGTGAAGATCATCTTGAAGGGATATCCCCAGCTATCCCTGAGAGATGGAGGGCTCATCTTTTGAGACTGGTGGATTATTCTAGCTCAGCATCAAGAGTATAGGGTTGAATTACTAAAGGTAAATAGGCTTTCCACTTTAAAGTCCCCTGCAAAGTGAATATTTGCTTGCAAAGTGAACAGCCCATTTGCCTTTAGTAAATCAACCACTATGTGTGTGCCATTAAAATGTGAGGAGAGTTAGGCTGCTTGCAGTAAGCAGTGTCGTTTTGTGAAAATAATTCATTTTTACAATGATATACTGGGTTAGACCAGTAGTTCTTTTTGGTCTAAGGGCTCTGTGGTTCTGTGGAATATTAGGGTTAATTTTCCACAGAACCACAGGGGGAACAGAGCAGCAACAGAACCGTGCACATTGCTGTGATAGGCTTGCTTGTAAAACTTCTCTTACTGATCTTGCAGATGTTTTATTTGTCTTTGGGATTCTTACAGGTTCTGTGTGTGGCCCCCGTGCATTGTGGTAACGATGTCTACTTTTGCATTCCTGGGAGGCTGTGCCATGGCCTATTTTAAGGATATCATGCTAAAATTACTATGTATCAGTGTTAAAGGCTTTGGTCAGTTCCATTTTGGGTGCCAGGGGAGAAATTTTGGCAAGGGGCCCTGGCTGTCTTTAGAATCGGCCATTGAGTGGAAGCTGTGTCCTCCCTCATGGATTTAGATGCCATCTTGGTGTGGGAGGTAGAGCCATGCAGAGGGCTTGAGAGTAGTGTTCTCCATTTCACTTTTGGTTGTGGGCAAATTGCAAGGTAATGCCTACAGGTCCAAGAAGTGTACCAGAATATTTTAAGAGTGCTAATGATTATTGTCTGCAAATGAGGGATGGTATTTACCTGATGTATGGAGAAGCATCAGTGTGTGGCAATACACTAGTGCTGCCCACTGCACCCCAAAATATATTTTCTTCTTGGTACACTACAACTGAAGAAAGATGTAGAATGATGCAGTAAATATACGTTAGAAATTGTAGTTTGCCGGCTTCAAACACCACAAGTCTTAGGCAGCATTTAAATGTCATGTTACACATAGTTAAAAGAATCCTTCCTCCAAATTCACTGCTTTAAAACACACACACAAAACCCTCTAATACATAAGCCATTTCTCACTAAAAGCCAGAAAAAATACAGTTCTTTTAAGGTTAATATCTAAAGATATATATATATAATTTTCTTCTTTTTTGAGGACAGAGTTGTGCTCCAACTGCCACATGAAATAGTCTCAACTGAAGGAAAACACATTAGTTTTAAAATAAAGGGGTCTGCTGGCACTTTCGGGAAAATAGCTCTTTTCAACTAAGCATCTTAAAGTGAACTTAGGAGTAAAGGAGTATATAAAATACACACATTAATGCAGCTCTGTATTTATCAATACAATATTAACTTTATTTCTAAAATACAATGAGTGTACAAATCTGAATGTTATTTTGTATCCTGCAATTTCTGTACAGAAGAGATCATAATGGGAGAGAGAAAAGCAAAACAGGGAACCAATCAGTTGTGCTGCAGGGCTCATGTGCTAACAAAGAGCATGCTGATAATTGCAGAGAGCAAGGAGCTGAGCGCATTAGTGCACTACTTTTGTTTTCCACAAACGGCATCTTGACCACAGCCGAAAGGACACTGCAGCCCACATCCGGCATCACAGATCCTCCATCAAGGCCGCACAAATCGCGGTTCCCACAAACAATATGTGAGTAGATTGATTTACTTATTTATTCACAGATATCCCTTTATTAATCAGACTTCTACATCCAGTTATTAGGTAGGGGTGTTTTTGGTTGCTTTCCATTTCTTTTTACTATTTTGCAGGACCTTCCACCTGTGTCCTCAGAGCTGCCCACCTACATTTTCAATATCACGGCAGAGCCAGTCCTGAGAGCGCAGTACCTATTTCTGTTTCTACTTTTTTTTTCACTGTCCAGTCATAGAATGGGTGAGGGACAAGACCAATGAATGGTAATTAACTGCAGCAGAGAAAAACTGGGTTTTCTGTCCTAGCGCAACTGTGCTATGGCTTTAAATCTCAGAACTGGGTGGACATTCGAGATGGGAGCTTATTGTACGGTGTGTGTGTAAAGTGTTAAATGTATGGTTGGTGCACATTTTTAATAGATGCCTGTGTTACATCAAACCCTTTAAACATATCAAACTCTAACATGAATAGAATTATAATGACATATTGTCACAAGCCTCAAATTTGTAATAGTGTTATCTTTTCTACCAAGCAAAATAATGTTGCTACCAGTGCATGAAATAGATAAAAAATAGTTATGAGCCTCAAAGCTGCAATTTGGTAGAGAGAGACTTGTGCGCTGGCAAACAAATTGTTTCATTTCAGATGTTTTATTTTTCATTTTTGGGAAAGTCAATTGTTTTGTTATTTGCATTCGTCTGAATCCCAAATTTTTGTTAATTTCGGATGAGTTATATTATATTTCTGAACAAATTTGTGTTGCAGCAAAGTGACTTTAGAAAAAGCCACGTAAAAATGACAGAGCGGGGTCAGCACATGCTGAAGCGCACAGTGCGCGGAAGTTGCCAACTGTCTGCAGAGTCAATAGCTACAGACCTCCAAACTTCGTGTGGCATTCAGATTGGCACAACAACAGTGCGTAGAGAGCTTCATGGAATGGGTTTCCATGGCCGAGCAGCTGCATCCAAACACCTACAGTTGACAAATTATGTACCATTTTTTAAAGGACACAATGGGCTTTAACTTGATGTGGCATATACAGTATAAATTATTTTTTTTATTAAAAATATTTGAAACAAAAAAACATATTTTTCACAATTTTGGCAATAATAATGTGAACAAAATTTGTATAGCTAAAAGATAGTTATTCATAATTAAATTCTGGGAGATCCAATAAAGAGGAATGAGTTGTCTTGCTGCGGAGAGGGAGGGATCAGAGCAATGATTTCCTTTGATATGATCTGTGCCCAGAGAGCATGGAACAAGGCACTCTCAGGAGATGTAACACATCTGGCATCATAAAGGCATTTACTGAAGGACTGCAGGTGAGTGTCTATCAACCAACAGGGTTTATAAGAAAGACTGGATGAAGGGTATATGGTTGAATCAAAGAATGGTTTGTTCAAAGGCCAAGAATAGCAAAGATGCCCTCCAACATTATTGGAAGATACGCCTAGTGGTAGATCTACAGTAGGTTATCATAGAAAGGCTTAAAGGGGTTCAGTAATGAGGATAAATTACTGTGATCCCTCTCCAGGGTCCACGCATGGAGAGAGGCTAAGGTGAGAGATGAAACCTGTGAGCTTTAAGGGTCAGGAAGAGGGGTGATCAATGGGAGAGCGTTTATGTCTAGACAAGATAGACATTGTTCCACAAGCATTGATTTCTTAACTGTAGGACTAGAAAACCACTCCAGAATCCTGGAGAGAAGAGCTGCTCTATGATAAAACTCAGGTAGTCCAAGTTCGAGAGAGTCCATCTTGCCAAATTGCTTTAATACAATATGAACAAAGGGAAGAAAAGAAGGTCTTAGGGGGATTAATAGGGATGGTTTGGAAGATATATAGCAGCTTGGGGAGAATGTCCATTTTTCAGGGCATTCCTTTACCTGTACCATGAGATGTTAAGGGAATGCCATGTCTCTGGGTCTGTATTTTAGCAATTAAATGTGTAAAGAGAGCAGAGGCAGGCTGGGATGTTAGTACCGAGATATGAGACAAAGTCTGTTTTCCATTGAAAGGATAACGTTTTAGTGTGACTAAGTGAGCAGTTGATAGTCTAGGGACACATCCAGTGTATAACACATCCAGTGTATAACATCCAGTGTATAACTAGGGACACATCCAGTATAACTGGAGCTCCTTTAAGACTATTAATATACAGTCCATAAACAATCAATCTAGTTGCAGTTACTTCTGTTTTATGCTGAACCAAGGGGCACATTAAGTGCTCCAGTTTTGGATATGTTAATTTTAAAAGTGCTAAGTTCATCATAAAGGTCATGAGAAATTTCAACGATCTGGGATAAAAAAGGTTGTATTAATGGGCAGCCCCACCATATATGAAGGTAAGTACTCCTGGATTATTTTTTAACTTTTTAGTTGTTAGTGAAAGTATTCAATCTTTTTTTAATTCATGAAGAAAAAGAAAATTGCTTTTTTTATGCTTACATACATGCATACATTTTTATGCTTTCCTTTTAAAGTGTAGCCAAGTCAAGCCCTAATGTTTACTTTTTGGATAGAGTGGCAAAATAGCTAGAACCCCTGTCAAGTTTATACTGCTATCTGGGGCCTCTTTTACCCTCATTCCCTGTCCTCATGAAAACCTGAAATTACGTAAGGGTAAGTTGCCAACAGCAATCTTTTTTGTTTAGCAGAGTAGGGGACAACTTAAACCCCTTAGGTTTTTATTTTGTTGTTTTGCTTTTGCAGATTTAACTCTACTTCCTGATTGGCAAAATCATTGTTAGCAGGACAGTAAATGAGTGTAAATATCAGGTTTTTGCCTTGACATACACACTTGAGCCCAGTTAGTTAGATGAAAAGATATACAGACAGATATTGTACTAATAACTCCCATCTTCATTGCCTTCCACTTTCCTGTTACAGGAGTTTTGCGTGGTATCTAAATATGACTGTACAGTCTGACAGTCTAGAGCAAGATCTACTGCACACAGTAATTGGCACATAGTATCAGACCTGGTTTAACATGCTATTTCTCTTTCAATGCAATACAAGTTTTAGAGAGGTAACTTGGGCTGATGAATGTTACTCAGCTATGCCAGTCTAGAGTACTGGAGGAAGGGGGGCATGAAGCAGATTTTTTTATGCAACTGAAAGGTTGTATTTCAAGGCATTTGTAAGAAAAAAATCAGTTACAAATCATTAGAAGCCAGGGTACTGTACTATGAAGAGATACAACGAGTGGGACTTTAACTGGGGTTTTAAAAAAAAGCCTTAAAAAATAGAAAAATATAAAACTTGTTTTGCGTATTAATATATTGAATACTTGATCTACAAAGTTACAATGGCTTTGCAACTTTAACTGGTTGAGCAAAATTGACATTTACAGTTCCATGGTTTTATTTTTCATTAGCCATTTTGTTAAGTCATATAATGGCAAAAACAGAATTACCAAGAAATTCGATTATTTTCCAAACCCATTTAATTCATGACTTTATTTTAAGAATAACTGTGTATAGCAGCATCACAGTGTCCTACCTTCTGCTGCTAAATGTTTGCTTCAAATGATTGCTCTTTAGTATGTTATGCTTCAGGAAACGTCTTCTTTATATCAGAATGCCAAACCTTCAGGGTTCTTCATGATGTACATAAATGCTATCACTGCCAGTAGAACCATCTGTCCATAAAAAAAAAAGGAGAGATTGAACATGGTAGTAATTCTTGTTATACAGAGAGTTAGTGTCTATGTTCGTGTCTAATTATTTCTTTGATCAAATGATCATTCTAGCAAAGAAGAATACTAAAATGCTGTAAAAATGTTCCTTTGCTAACTTTAAAAGATATGTTTAGAGGCTTTTTTGATGATTATTGTATGCATCACAGAGGTGTGCATGTTGCTCTAACATCATGGAATGCACAGTTCTCCCTTTTCTGTACTGTCACTTTATTTTTTAAACAGTATCTGACTCCAGAGGATTTCTAGGTGACCTAATCAATTATCATAAAATCACATTTCGTGATGTCACTTCAGACCTCAGACAAATCAAGCATGTACATGTTCAGGCAACACTAAACAAAACTGCTGATTGCTCAGAGAGAGAGAGAGAGAGAGCGGTGACTGTCCCTGCAGGGATTTTCATTCTACTCTTTTTTTTTTTCTCTAGTGCTTAATGGAGGGACAGACAGCGGAGGGGGTGGGTACAGCTGGCTCTGGCTCTAGAGAACAGGAGTCTGCTGTCTTTGACCCAAAAGGCATTAGTTCGCTTTTAAGAAAGGGCACAATGAAGCTCAAAGTGTGTCATATTAAGAACACATTATATAAATATATATGTATATATATTTTGGTGCAATCAGATTTTATTAGAGATTTTCATAACAAAACAAAGGAAACATGCATACATGTGATAAAGTAGTTATAAGCATAACAACAAATACAATAGGGGAGGGGATGGGGTACTCCTGGAGAGGGATGTCACGGAGCAGTGATGGTTCTTCCCTCCTCTGACCCAGACAGGGGGTAAGAATGCAGGCCACATATTCAGTAGCTACAGGTAGCTAGGCATGCAGTGCAAACGGCATTACATTCAGGGAGCTAGCCTGTCAACAAAGTACACTTCGTAAGTGCCCCCACTCAAAAGCTTTAAGGCCATGCATATACAACAGCCAACAAGCGTTTTCGCCAAAGCGAGAGCTTGAGTAGAAGGTTCCTGTGCAGCAGAACATGTGATATGGGAGTCAGATAGGATGCAGGAGTCAACTAGGATGGAGCCCCTAATGGGAGGAAGGGTACAGGAGAATGGGAAAGTAGGGGGGTAGGAGGGATAGACTAGCTATAGGAGAAGCTCAGAAGGGAGGATAGGATTAAGAAGGCGAGTGGAAGGGAGAAAAAAAAAGAAAGGGGGGGAGGGGTGCCCACTCTCCGTCATGAAATCCAGCTACCTCAGGATACCAGGGAGTCAAGGGGAGACCGCTGCCGGAAAAGCAGCCGATGTCCTAAATAAGAGCCGGGCAGACCAGGTGTGTACATATCCAGGACCATTCCCACGCTCCCCCACCAAGAGGTCCTCCAGATCGGCTATGCGGTCCATTTCCACAACCCATTCAGTGAGAGTGGGTACCACTGGCGTACGCCAGTGTCGCGGAATAACTGCCCGAGCAGCCGTGAGAAAGTGTCGCAGGAGGCCTCTTTTTGCCGACTTCAGGGACCCGGGGAGCATCGAGAGCAGCAGTATCTTAGGGTCATTAGCTACTGTAGTACCCATCACTCTGAGGTAAATTTCCAGAATCCCCTGCCAGAACTCCTGAAGCATAGGACAGCTCCACCAGATGTGCGTCATGTGACCCATGGGTTCCCCGCAACGCCAACACGAATCCGAGGTGGAACCAGTCTACAATGCGGACCAACACCGCCGAGGCATAATAGAGGAAGATGTCCGGTGCACTAGCTCCCCCTCTTGGTTTCGGCATGGCCAGTGTTTTGTAGCTAAGCTTGGGGCGAGAAGAGCCCCACACAAATTTAGTGAATGTCTGTTGAACACGTCTCAGGTAAATTGTAGGGAGGGTGATGGGTAGCGTCTGAAATAAGTAAAGGAACTTCGGGACAATGTCCATTTTGAGCACGTTGATCCGGCCCAGCCAGGATAGGAGTTTACGGTCGTATGCCGTCAGGTCGCGGGATATTCCCTCAAGTAAGGGGCAGCTCTTCAGCTAGGTTCATAGGGAGACGGACTCCCAGGTATTTCAAAGAAGCGGGGCATATGCGGAAGGAGAAGTTGCTGGTTAGGAGTTGAAGATCATCGACCCCCAAAGAAACATTGAGGATCTCTGATTTAGAGATGTTAACTCGAAACGGGCATAGTAACATGGGGATGGGTGACATAGAGCAAAAGGTCGTCCGCAAACAAAGCAAGTTTAGATCTATGAGTGCCCACTAACAAGCCTTGAAATGTCGAATTGTGACGGAGGGCTACCGCCAGATGTTCCATGGTGAGTACATAAAGGAGGGGTGACAAAGGACATCCCTGTCGGGTGCCATTAGAGATCTGGAAGGTAGGAGACAGGGAGCAATTCACACGGACCCATGCCGATGGGTGCGAGTATAGGGCCATGGTGTTATTCAGCATAGTGGGTCGCACACCCAGCTGTATCAAGGAATGTCGGAGGAAGGTCCAATCCAGGCGATCAAACGCCTTATCAGCGTCCACGGACAGGAGACATAGAGGGGTATGAGACGTTTGGGCGTAGTTCATTAGGAGCAGGGTCCGTATAGTGTTGTCTCGGGCTTCACGCCCCTGGACAAACCCCACCTGATCGGGGTGGATCACTCCCGGAAGAAGAGGCTTCAGCCGGGTAGCAATCATTTTGGCAAAAAGTTTCACATCGACATTGATCAAGGAGATCGGCCTAAAATTTGTGCAAAGAGTGTGATCTTTATCAGGCTTAGGGATCAAGGAGACGTGTGCCTCCAGCGCCTGTCGTGGGAACGATGCTCCCTGCGACACAGAGTTAAAGACCCGAAGCATGAAGGGGGTAAGCGTGTCCTTAAAGTGTTTGTAGAATGTCACCGTGTAGCCTTCGGGGCCAGGAGACTTGCCGGTGGGCGCAGACTTGAGGGCTGCATGTAACTCCTCTATGGTGAAAGGGGACTCCAACGCCTTAGCCTCAGAGTCCGCCAACACAGGGAGGGCAGTATCCTGAACATAGGCCGACACCTATGTCTGCGAATGCACCCTGGATCTCCGTAGGTGAGTGCAGTAGGATCCCCTCCGGGGAACGAACATGGGGAATATAGGTGTGGGCAGCTCTCGGGTGCAGCAACCTAGCCAGGGCTCTTCCGCATTTGTTCCGCGTCTCATAAGCCCTGGTCTCAAGTTTACCCTGGTACGTACGTGTTGATAAATCAAGGAGGCTGAGTAGGTGTATACGAGCCTGAGAGGTGTGCAGCATGAGCTCTGGTGAGGGAGAGCTCTTGTGTTGGGTCTCTAGGTCCGTGAGGCGGTGGATGGCCTCCCTAATCTTCCTAGACCGTTCCTTCTTCAGTCTGGAACCCTGCTGAATCAGCGTGTCCCGCAGGACCGCTTTCAGTGTCTCCCACTGAAGAGGAAGAGGGGTGGGGTCAGAAGCATGGACCTCTAGGAATTGGGCAATACCTTCCTGTAGAGCAGTGACACAACTCAGGTCAGACAGTAAGGATTCATTCAGCCTCCATGTCCATTCCTGGGCAGGGGCCAGGGGAATTTGTAAGGACAGCGTAACTCCAGCATGATCCGACCAAATCATCGGACCAATGTCGCATGAAACAACCCAGTCCAACAGTGAATGGGAGGCGAACAAATAGTCTATTCTGCTATAGGAGCGATGCGGCGCGGAGAAGTGAGTGTAGTTCCGAGTTTGAGGGTGTAAGACTCTCCAAGTATCAATCAAGCGTAGTCGGGACAGCCGGGCGGGACCCTACGAAGCTTGGCAAAGGAAAGGGCAGCACGACCCGTGGACGAGTCGAGACTGGGTTCCAGGGCCATGTTGACATCCCCACCCACTATCACCATGCCCTCCGTGAATGCCTCCAGATCGTGCAGAAGCCGGAGCGCGGATGCAGCCTGAGCGCGGATCAGTATTAGAGAGATAGAAGTTAGCGATGGTGTAGGTCCGACCCCAAAGTGACAGTTTAAGCCATTGGTAGCGCCCAAATTTGTCTGCCCTGTGGTCTAGAACCACTGCTGGGAGAGATTTGTGTATAGCAATAGAGACCCCCCGCGACTTTTGAATGGCATTGGTACTATGGTACCAGGATGTGAAATACCGATTGGTACACGAGGGAGCGTGGTCAGTCTGGAAATGCGTCTCCTGAAATAGGGCAATGTGCACCTGGCCCTTGTGCATATGGTACAGGATCTGCCCCCTTTTGGAAGGGACATTCAGACCTCTGGCGTTATAAGAGCAGAGGCGCAGCTCTGCAGGGGCAACTAGAGGAGTGGCCATGGCAGAGAGTGTGGGCAGAGAGAGATTAGAAACAAGTCAGAGAGCAAAGGTGGAGGAGGCAGGGCCCCGGAGGGCAGTGACGGGAAGAACCCCAGATGAGTATATAGGAGAAAATGGAGGAGTAGAAGGAGATAAAGCGGGAATAGAACAAGAAGGAGAAGTGAGAAGGTAGGGGGGTAGATGAGAAAAGTAATACAAACGATACAGGAGAGGGACAGACAAATAAAAAAATATATATATATTTAATACAAAACTAAAAGGGCAGCCAGAGCCGCTACGGGAAATATAAGCTTCTAGCTAAAGCTAGATTACAACAGTCTCCAATAGGAGACGTAATACCTACGTGGGGAGAAGTGGTCAAGAATGAAGGAACGAGATGCCCACCGGGGCCCATGTATGAAAACAACATAAAACAATGCAACCGGTCTCGACACTCACTAGAACTAAGCATAACATCATTTCCATCCCACAGACTTTTTGCAGCGTGGGGGCAGGGAGTCAATCCGGGGTACGCCATCCCCACGTCCGCGACCCCCCCACAATCGGGGAGAGTGCCAACAAGAGGACAGCGGACCCCTCCCACCCTAGTCCAAGGTAGGGGGGATCGTCCAGTTGAGTTATCCGCATCCGCCTCCACCCCACCGCCGCAAAAAGCAGAAACAGCAACACCGCACAACATGAAAATTAGGTCAAACAATACGCCCACTGGAACAGGTAAGGTATAAGCCAGGGCATAACAAAACCCTGAATGCGCCATGCGGTAACCCGTGAGCTAGCGGGAGCCCTTCAAGGAGCCCGCCAGGTCAGGGGATCAATCAATACACCTTGCTGTCGGTCAGGCAGCCCGGGGGTGCACGCCGGACCCCCCCATTCCAGAATGGCTAGGAGGGATCGGGGCCAGCCGGACCACCCCCTACCCACCCCCAGGTGGCCCGGGTCAACCGCTGCTCACAATGCCCTGGAAAGAAAAGTTGGTAAGGCAAGGTCCCGGGCAACAATATGGGGCCAAGGCAATATAACATGCTCCGGAAACACATGGCATATAACCGTACCTCGTGGGATCAGCATGACAATGACAAGAAACACAATGTAGTATACGGCACAGCCTATTATACATGACGGGAGGTGACCTAGCCCGAGAGCCGGTAGGCACCGGTCTGGTGTGCCACCGGCTCAGGGGTCGTCCAAGGGCCCACCGCCTATTGGTTGCTCGAGGGGGCCAGGTAAATCCCAGGAGTCCAGCAGCCCCCCACAGCGCTCCACGATCACTAAAGGGGCCAGGGGGCGCCCTGGGGTGCTGATCCGGAACCGAAGCCCGCCAGAAGCAAGAGAGCCCACGAGGGAGAAATGGTTAGTGAAGGCAATGCAGCATAAGTCAAAGTCAATCAAGGCAGATGAACATACAGGCGCCTGACAGAGGATACAGCAGAGGGTATATCGGAGGCAGTAGGTTAGGCCTCATTTGCCAACGGGGCCAGGGCCGCGGCCTCGACCGGTCCTCGGTTTCTACGGGACGATCTTGAGCGGGTCCTGTTGCGGCGTTGAGGTAGGGCGTCAAAAGGCCGAGCGTCCACGCCAGCGAAAGGCATGTCCAACCAGTCTGGCACCAGGACCGGCTCAGCCTCCAGGAATCCAAAAAGCTCAGGGAGCTGTGTTGGGGAGCGGAGATGGAAGAATTCGGATCCCTTACGAATTTGAATGCTGAAAGGGTGACCCCAGCGATAGGTTGCTCCCACCCGACTGACGTTTAACAGAGGTCGCACGGTCCTGCGCATTCCAGGGTTAGGCGGGAGAGGTCCGGGAGAAGTTGGATGGAGGCACCGTCAAAATCTATGGGACCCGTTCTCCAAACTGAGCGAAGGATCTCTTCTTTAATAGCGTAGAAGTGCACCCGACACAGGACATCTCTAGCCCGATTCAGGGGTCCCTGGGCGGCACCGGATACACGGTGAACCCTGTCCAATTCGATGAAGGTGGTGGGAGGTTTCCCCAGGGCCCGATTTAGGACAGCGGTGACTGTGGCGTGCAGATTGGGGCCATCAGTAGCCTCAGGGATCCCCCGCAGGCGAATATTATTGTGTCTACTGCGATTCTCGCCATCTTCCATTTGCAGTTGCAGCTGCTGGATTTGAGTGCGATGAGATGCCTGGGCAGCCTCTAGCGCCCCCAGGCAGGCGTCATGTGAAGTCACAGAGTCCGATATGGCCAAGATGTTGGTGTCTGCGGCAGTCACCCTCTGGCTAAGCTCCCGCACCTCTCCCCTCAGGGCGCTCTCCAACCTCAGGGCCCAGGAATCAAAGTCAGCTCTAAAGGCTGTAAACAATTCACGTACCTCCCCTGTAGTTTGATCTGGGTCCAGGGGCACCACAGATGTCCGTGATTCACAGTCATGTAGGGAGACTGGTGGTGGGTTACACACAGTTGGGCTCATCCGAGGGTCCCCTCGGTCAGGTCAGCTGGCCGGGCGGAGGGGCAAGCCCCCTGAACAGTGGATGAGGTGGGCGCAGCTGTGGCCCTTATCTGCGGTCCGGGCCTCAATACCACGCCGCGGCCAGTATGAACATCGCCATCTGGTGGCGGGAGGTGGGACTGCACCCCATGCGGCGCCGTTCGGGCCTACAGAGATCGCCGGCGCTTGTGAGACCGGAGAGGAGGGTTGTGTAGGGGACAACAGGGGGTCCAGGGTCTTCTGTCCCGAGGGTCGAGTGGAGGAACGGAGCCCCTGAGTGGATCCCGGAGCGGGCGCAGCCACAAACTTCTTAGGCGGGATGGCTTTTGGCCCCATGGTGCGGCCTGCTTGGGATGCGGCCTCGTTCGGACTGTGCCTGAAATAAGAGGCGATGTCACGGGTCCAGGAGGTGGAGGGAGTCTCGGGAGAGTTCTGGGTACCGGGCATAGAAGAAAAGGTAGGTCCTGATCAGGATAGTCCACTGATTAACGGCCCCGGATCGGCAGAGCTCAAATCCGTGCGGCTTTACTCCTCCATGGTTGGCCACGCCCCCCCATGTATATATATTTTAAAAAGAGACTCCTGCTTTTAAATCTTTTTTTCCTTTTTTGAAAATAGTGATGGCTTCTTTCCTGCGATTAGTAGCAGAAAATCCAATTTTATCATTTATACACCCCAGTCTTTTATTCTGTCTCTTCTAATAGCTGAAAAAAATATGAAGCAAATAAATATGTAAATCAGCTACCAGTCAAGTTATGTTGTTACTAGACACAGAGTCACAGGCTGGAGGAGCGTCACAGGCTGGAGGATAGAAACCATAAGATAATAGCATTTTCATCAAAGAACAGCAGCTCTGACATAATAAATAATTATGGTTTTAAGGAACAATGGAGCACAGAAGCTTTTATTTTTTAAATCGAAAAATCATGTGTATTTTATTATTATACTAGTCATCTAGCACAAAAGCAGGTGCCTACTTAAAACTGCTGAACACTATAGTAAGTGTCAGGAACACCGCACACAGCAGATGGCGTCTGCGCATGCGCGCGAGCACGGCGTGACCCGCAGTGTCAGGCCGGGCCGTGCACTTTCGCGCAGACGTCCGTGCGCGCAGCACGGCGCGTGCGCGCATCTGCGACGTGTTGTGGCGCCAAACGGACTATTTAAGCTCAGCTCCTCCATGTCTCCAGTGCTGAGTACTCTTTCAGCTTGTGCCTAGTATCCTGTGCCCGTTCCTTGTTGTATTAGGTTTGTAGCAGCCTGTCTTGTTGATGTATTTGTTTGCTTTTCCTGTAACTAAGTTTGTACACGCAGCATTTTCGCCAAGTAAAGTACTTTTAATGCTACTGAGTCAGTTTTCTTGAAGTTTACTGCAAGAACAGACAACAAATAGAAATTAAAGTTTTGCCAAGCTTTACAGCTGGGCTCATCCTTGAGATAAGCTTGACGTCTCTGGGATTTGTAGTCCAGAGCATTACAATTAGTTATTGTTATTGACCCCTGCTGTGCGTTTATATTATCCCTCACAGCAAGAGACCGTACGAGTTACCCCCTGGTACCGAAGTCCTCATCCAGGCACTCGTGCCCCGCTGTGCCCCAGAGTACCTGTCTTCTCTATCAGGCCTTCTGGGGCCAGAGTTGCAAGAGAGGGGCCGCCCTCGTCATCTCAAGCTCCATCAGGTACGTGACAGTAAGTCTATTACACTGCTGAATATGAGGAGAAGACAAATTATTAGAGGACTAGACACTTTGTTTACCTAGACCCAGGAGGCATAGACTTGACTAAGTAATGGCATGCCCACCAAGGAATATTTTGCAGGCTATTCAGTATTTCAGAGAAGAAACTGAAAATCACAGGATGCCATAGCAAAACTTTGATCTTCTCCCACAAAACAAATTAAACAGAAGTTTGAGTTCATGAAAAAGTTTTAAAATAATTTATCTGCACACACTGTGCAGTATGATCAACTTATATTTTGCTTGCTGATTGTTTTAACTTCTTTGAAATGCCACATTTCCTGGAACGGTAAAGCTAGAGAGCTGCTTTTACAAGACACTATTACATCCACATATACAACCAACAAGTATGTACAAGACATGTGTGATTCGTTTAGGAGAGATTAGTTTTTTTGGCAAATTTTTGATAATTTGTACATTCGGATGCGTCCGAATTTCCGAATGACAGAAACGAGTGCAAACGAATATGGATTTCCGATAAGGAAATTTTGGAATGCATCTGAATTTCTTTCCTGAAAGTTTTATTGTGTTAAGCATCAACGTTAAAAAAATCTGAGTTTTCGTTAGCGGTAGTATGTGCAAACATTTTTTTACAGTCCGCAAAAAAGAAAGAAAAAGCGTGAGGTTCCCCCAATTGATAGCAGACCCTTTAGGTCTGGTAGGAATGTTAGCAGGGACCCTCCCCAAGTTAAAAAAAAGTGTGTGGAGTTCCCCTAAGAGTCATACCAGGCACTTTAGGTCTGGTAGGAATTTTAAGAGGGCAC
>NW_017306368.1:1947690-1982114 GCF_000935625.1 Nanorana parkeri | reverse complement strand
TTTAAGATGGCCCGTTTCCCCCCCCCCCCTAAAATTCCTACCAGGCCCTTGATCTGAGCACAGGCTCGGCAGGGCAGAAAAGGGGGGGACGATCAAGCACCCCTCCCCTTGCTGCGCCATACCAGGCCACAAGCCCCTCAGCATTGGAAGGGTGTCCCCATGCTGATGGGGACAAGGCCCTCTTCCCCACAACCCTGACCCAGTAGTTGTGGGGGTCTGTGGGTAGGGAGGCTTATTTGCATTGGGGTACCCATTTAATTAAGGGGCCACCCCAGATGTAAGGGAAACTTGTACCCCCTCCTTGAATTGACTAAAGGGTTAAAAGTACATGTAAAGAAAGAGACCACACATTTTGAAAAAGTCCTTTAAAGAAAAAAAAAGTCAGTTTTTGACAATTCCTTTATTTAAAGAAAAACTGGATCCATTGATGTAAACCAGCATCAATCACAATGAACGATGCCCGCCGACCTGCCGAAATAAAAATGTCCAGCCACATGCTGACCTGTCCAAACCTGACGAAGACTCACTGCAAAATTACATTTCTGGCCAGAAAGTAAACAAATGGGTGGAACGAGGTGTGACGTCACTGGGCTCGTTCCACCCATTTGACATTCTCAGCTGTCATTGAACACAACAGCATTTTCAGCTGTCATTGAACACAACGGCATTCTCAGCTGTCATTGAACACAACAGCTATTTGTGAGCTCCCGAATGCCATTCAGGTCTGGGAGCCGAGGTGTCATAATACTCTTCATATGACACACCAGCTCACAGTCAATCGTCCCCCCCTTTGATGCCCTGCCGGGCCTGTGCTCAGATCAAGCATCTGGTAGGAATTCCTACCAGACCTAAAGTGCCTGGTATAAATTTTTGGGGAACCCCACACACTTTTTTTTAAATTGGGGGGTCCCACCTAAGATTTCTACCAGCTCTAAAGGGTCTGGTATCAATTAGGGGGAACCTCACCCTTTTTTAATCTTTTGCGGACTGTAAAAATAAAAATGTAAGCCTTCTGGAGCCTATCACTCCAGAAGAGAGTCATCCATGCATTGAGTGTGGATTGCAATGCAGGGTTGAACTGTGCACTTTGTTTTCTTAGTTTAAACATAGAAAGACTGTCATCCACATAGAATAAAAACTCTAGCCACCTTACGCTCTATTAGTTGTAAACCTGGGTTCAATCTTATACTCCAGGTGGGAACTGTAAACTAAACACCTGCTGAACTTCATTCTACAGTATGCATTTTGTTGAATGACTTCTGAGGCTTCTGATGAAGTCATTTGACTAATTACAGTGCTGCACTAGAGATAAATGAATCTACTGAAATTCAATTTGACAATTTGGCAAATCTATTTAAAAAAAATCCCAATCTGAACTTTAATGGTTACCAGGGATGAGCTGCAGGTTTGGGTTGAGGTTGGGTTCTTTACAAAACCAACTCGTATGCTGTTCCTGGATATGGCGAACTAATGTATATGTTTCCCACCATAGCAACCTACTATCAATAATACACTTCCTGTCCTTGAAATGAGGTCAGGTGGCTTAAAATTACCAATAATGGGTTCTTTGGTATGTGCCATCTCCAATATAAAAAGACACTGTTCCCGGCAGCAAAGTTGACAAGGTGTTTAGCTGTGATAAAGAAAGCTTAGGGATTGCTGCTGATAAAGTGCATAGGGGCAAATAAATATAGGCACTATTTTAATGTAGATGTAAACCCTTGAATGAATACTCTTTAGATAGCAAAATGCGGTGTACATTGGGGAATTTAGGGGTGGGGAGAAAAGGATTTTTACATCTTATTGCAGCCAATGTTTGTCCAGCAACCTCTTTATAGCCTCCCCACAAAAACTGTTTACAGTCATAACACACTGAATGTATGTTTTAAAAGGGCATATTTTCTATGTATTGCTGTCTGCAACTTATTTTTTTACAGCCTGTTCCTGAGGCTGTATGTGTAAACATGCACTTCAATGCCAACCAGCTGCATGTGTATTTTCACAGGGTATATTTCCCAATTGTTGGCTACATTTTTTCAAATACTTTTTTTTTTAAAACAGTGCAATATTCTTAGGCAATATGCATCAGCACAGAAGCTTATTTTTTCCTTTAGGAAGACATGTAACAGGGTGATTAGCAGACAGTATATTATGGGAGACAGGAGCAGAGCATTGTAACCCTATAACTCAAAGTGCACAAACAAGGAACTTTATATCAGTATCACCAGCTGGTAAAGCTTATGACATTTTAGTGGTTAGGTTTACATCTACTTTAAGAAACTACGCTTGAGTTCCTTGAATTGCAGTGCTAGGGAACATTTTATTATTGTCAGAGCACATTGAAAACCAGACAAGCATAAGGTGCTAGTTCAAATATTTATTAAGAACAGTATCCACAGGAGCAAGCAGAACCTTAAACCGGAATAAGCCAGAGTCAGGAGCCAGAGTGGGTAGTTGTCCAAGCCAGGTCAGCAACACAGATCAGCATCGTCAGGAGCAGGAGCCAGGAAATCAGCATTGTCGAGAACAAGCCAGGAGCAGGAGCCAGAGGAGAACGTCAGCCAGGATCAGGTCATACACAGAATCAGGATACTCAGAGCAGCAGGAAAGCACTAGCAGGAAGACCACGCAAGGGCAAGGTCAGACTGGACTGAGTGGTATATGTATATATATATATATATAAAATCTCTGAGTATGGTGAGTGGGGTGACATCACTCAGAGATAGGAAACTCCCATCTGACTCAGATAATGCTCTCCTATCTGGACATAAGAGGGAGCCTGGGAGTAGTGAGCAACATTCCAGAGTCTGCTTGAGCAAGGAAGGAAACAGGTGAGTAAAATGGCAGCCAAGCCAGAATGCTGCAAACCTGACAATTATATGGCCCGTCTGTATACCCCAAAAATCTGTTTAAGGACAAATATCTGTCCACAACAATTGATATCTACATCTTCAATTGTTAACACCTAAGATAAAAATGTTTTTCCTAATAAACAGGGTCTTTTCTCTATATTGTTTTAAATTATAACTTTATGCTTGGGGTGATTAAAGTACTTTACATCACTTGCACCCCCCCTCCTTCATCCTCATAGATAACATAAAATTTAGGCACACACTGGTTATTGTCCCTCATTAAAACAATCCTGCTGCTGGCCATTTTCTAACCACTTGCTGTCCGGCCGTTGTAATTAAACAGCCGGACAGTAGCTTCTTGGATGTGGGTGGGCATTTTTAAACGTCCCTTCCCGCCCCGCTCGTGCCCACCGCTAGGCGGCGCACAGGAGTGGGAAGTCAGCTTGAAATGTAAACAGCCAGTAATAGCTGTTTACATACAAGCATTTGGGCGTCTGTAGAGATGCCTGATCGCTTGTAATATGCGTGCGGGTGTGAGCCCCCCCTGTCGCAGCCGCCACTGGTGATCCCGAGCCCCAATGTATCCGCTGTGAACCCGGGACCAGCACAGCAGCTCTGTGACCGGAAATCAAATGGAGTTCAGTACACGATCTACATTTGATCTCCTCCTCATTGTCGGAATGCAGGAAGTGATGTATGTTACATCACTTTCGTATTCATCTGTCACTCTCCAGTACAGAAGCCGGAGAGAAGCTTCATCAGCTTCTTTGGGGGTCACTAGGTGACATTATGGGTCTTAAAGACCCCTGATGTCTCCATAAAGAGGACCTGGCACTTCCAATTGGCTGTTGCATAGGAGGCCTGTTAGCCCACCTATGTGATAGCAATAAAGTTAAGTGGAAAAAAAAAGGTTTAAAAAATGTAAGTTACAAAAAAAATAAAAATTAAGTCACATATAAAAGCAATACAAAAAAATGTAAGTCCCCTGCCCCCACATACACATGTAAACATGCATCGAGTGCACCTACGTGGGAAAATGACGATTGCACCCATTGCACCGCACATGTTACATATCGCTGTGAACGTCAGACGCTTTTAAAGCGTAGCCTATGGCCAATTTGGGGTATGGTATTTTTTTTGCAATTTCGCGGGCACACAATTTTAAAGCTTGACATGTTTGGTGTCTATTTACCCGACGTGACCCCGTTTTTTATATTTTACCAAAAATTTCGGTAATATAGAGTGTTTTATAACATAACAAAGGGAAAACAGGTGTTTTTTCAAAATTTTCGGTACTTTTTTTCATTACATAGTAAAAAATAAAACCCCAAAAAGAAAGCTCTATCTATCCCCAAAAAATGGTATAAAATCCATTTCAGTACAGTGTTGCATGACAGAATAAATGTCAGTCAAAGTACCTCAGCGCTGAATACTGAAAAATGGCCTGGATAGGAAGGGGGTATGAACACCTGGGTCAGCAAATAGTTAAATTTATAAACTATTTATGCAATTACTAATAGGTAAAAAAAATGATATACCGTATTTTTCGCTCCATAAGATGCATTTTTCCCCCCAAAAAGAGGGGGAAAATGTGCCTGCGTCTTATGGAGCGAATCCCGACGCCCGAGACGTGCAGTTTCGGGCACCGGGCGAGTAGTTGGAGCCACTGCTCGTTTAATACGAGTGATCTAATGAGATCACTCGTATTAAAACCGAGCAGCTGCGAAGGCGATCGAGATCAGTAGTAGGAGCCACTGCTCATTTAATACGAGTGATCTAATGAGATCACTCGTATTAAAACCGAGCAGCTGCGACAATCGAGATCACCATAGAGCAGACGAAGAACGGACTTTCTTCGTCTGCTCTGTGTGATCACTGAGACCGTGGCGCTGTAATCACAGCGCCACCTGTCTCAGCAGTCACTAACTGCAGCTTCTGTCACAGCTTCTGTCATAGAAGCTGTGATGGAAGCTACGGTCTGTCGAGTGCTCCATAAGGCGCGCCGGACTTCCCTGCGTCCTATGGTCCGTTTTATGGACCGCAAAATACGGTAACTTCATAATCAGTTTACGAAAAAGTCTCTATGGCTTAGCCCATGAATGGGTGAAATGCATCAAAAGGCGGACCTGATGCAGGACACAGTGGAGCTTTGTGATTTTCGATTAAAGTATTTTCAGTGAGCACCCGTGTCTTTTTCCTCAGCTGAGCCGTGCAATAACTATGTATTTTCCACAAAAAAAAGTTATTCAGTAGCTGCATAAAAACAAACTTGGAACTTACACAATGAACTTCATAAACATTTAAATAAAGTATTGTCCTTTTTCTACAACAAAAAAGTGATTCTGCCACAAGCATTAAGTTGTAAAATCAAATGGTTCATGCTCGTCTATCTCTTCAACTTTGTCAGGCAACGGAGTAATGTCTGCTTTGGGAATAAAAAAATATTCATGAACTTTAGTCTGCTTAGCCTCCGTGTGATTGCCGCAACAAAGTAAGCTGGATAGAAGGTCTTTTGCTTTGGCATCCACATCAATCCTTTTAGGTCAATCAAGCCCTATTTTTTGCGTTTGTAGTGGAATGGAACGCTGGCAAAGTTTTGCCAAGCGTTCAATCGCACTGCGGGCGTGGAAGTGGTGCCAATACCTTTTTTAGACGTCCAGAGGTCCAGGTGTGGAGAAGGACGGCGTTGGTCGCAGAGGTCCCAGGCGAGAAGAAGAAGAAGCCGCTTCAGAGTCCAGTCCCCACGCGAATGATTCTCCCTCGCTCCCTCTCTCTCTCTGATGTCACTTCCTCTCCCTAGCAGAGAACACCAGAGAGAGGGAGGGAGTGTCTGAAGATAGCGCCGCCCGGCGGCAGCCTCACTGACAGCTGATCGCGCGTAAAAATACTAATCTGTAAATAATATTAAAAAAATAAACAAACAAATTGGTAGTTGTGTGTGGGGAAAATGGCTGGCTCTGGACCAGCATTTGGCTGTCAGCATTATTAAAGTTGTTTTGTGTCCTTAAAGGAAAACTATGGGGTCAGTGTTTTTCCCCATAGTTCTCCTTAGGGTAACGGAAGGACACAAACTAGCGTCCTCCCGTTACCCTAAGCTCAGTATACCGTGAGCTACAGCTCGCGGTATACTGAGACGCCGGAGCAGATCCCGATGTAGATGACGGGATCCGCCCAGCTGCGTGAGTGACAGCTGGCACTGCCTATCTAGAGGCAGAGCCAGCTGTATCCGCCCCCTCCCCGTCCGTTCCGCCAGTCAGCGCTGGCAGATCAGAGCGTGGAATCCAGCCCCTCCCCCTGTCACGGCAGAGAGCGGTGACAGGATCGAGAGGTGAGCGAACCTGGTATGTGATCTACTGAGCCGACCTGTGACAGTCTCATTGTCACAGGTCGGCTAGAACTATGAGGTGAGTGGAAATCACTCATCTCATAGTTCTCCTTTAACCCTTTTGTTGCCAGAGCCATTTTTACACACATTCAATGCATTTTAAAATGCACATTTTAGACTTGAAAATTGTGTAAATCCCCCCAAAATGATACATTTAAAAAAAATAAAAAGACCCTTGAGAATATAATGGTGGTACAGTACTTTCACTTATTATGTCGAACAATATTAGTGCAACAGTTTCATAAAATGTTCTGTAAAAAATGCATTAACATTAATTTTAGTGAACAAACACAATATAATACCCACTTTTTTGGTGAGATATAAAAGAAAACATGTCAAGCCTCAAAATTGCATATGCGTGTGAAATAGCAAAAAACTTTGGTATCCAAAATTGTCCTGGGCAACACTTTAACCCTTTCACTGCCAAGCCCTCCGGAACACTTTAATGTCAGCTGGCCCAGTAGAATAAAAAGATGGTGCTACTAATTTTGTAGGTCCTGCAATAATTGTGCAAATAATTGTCAAATCAATATTTAACCGATAAAAATACACGTTTAAATGAATAAAAGCACACTAAAATCAATATCAGTGAATAAAAAAACTTTTCTGACTAAATCCAGAAGATAAAACTGTATTGAGTTAATAAATAACAAATATTTGTAAATTTTAAATTGCGCCTTTTTGCAAAACGGTAAAAATCTAATAACACAAAATAACTAAGCGACTTATGCTAAAAATTATTTATGCACTATGTTGGTGTGTGTGTTGTGATGTGATAATATCACAATGCACAGCAATGCATCACAACGCTTTGCTATGCGCTGCCACACAGTTAAATTAATGTTATCTTAAAAAGAAAAAAAATTAAGCACTGTGATGCATTCTAACAATGCACAACAGCGCATGTGGGTGGTGTATACCACAATATGGTGCATGTGCATGTTGTGTGTGTGTGGAGGAGGGGGGTTTGTATTTTATTTTTAATTTAATTTTTAATTTAAAAAAAAAAAAATGTTTTTACTCCTTTTTTTTTAAACTTTTGGGGGGCTTCAGGGAAATATCAAGGGTCTATACCCCTGACATTTCCTTTTTGAAACAGAAACAAAAATTGAGGACACAGAGTCCTCAATCTCTTTTCTGCAGCCTCAGCACCAAATTCATGAAAAGCATGCATTCATTCAACAACTGGAGATAGTAAAATATTTACTATCATTCAGTTCTGAATGGGTTGAAGCCTCTGTAGTGAGCTACTACCTATTCAGAAACTCATGAATGAACAGGATGATGTAAAGCACTTCTGGTTCATTCATAACTGGGGACACATAGTACTATAGTACACATAGTACTATGTGTCCCCAGTTGTTTAGAAACATTGCCGTGATCAGCTGATCACTCTAGTGTTTGTTCTGCACAGAGGATTGGTAAATATCGCAGATATTATTTACCAATCCTCCCGCTCTGCCATCCTGACCCTCTCGGCCATGCACAGATGACAGAGCCGCCGGCCACAGTGAAAGCCTGCGGCACTGTTGTTCTCACCGCTCGAGCGTCTGCCTCCTCCGCCTTCCCCACCCCCGCTGTCTCAGCCCGTACAAGTGGGGGAGAGCAGCTAGGGGATCTGAGGTAGGGAGGCAGGTAGGAAAGGCTGCAGATGCCAGCGTCGGCAGTGCCAGCGCGGCAATCACCCGGATGTTTTGTTATCAACCACTGATGGCAGCTGTTATTTTACAGGATACCACTGGAGGGAACTGTTCTGGTTTAAGTTTATGGTCACTAAAGTGACCTTGAGCTTATAGCAGAACAGTAAAAGCCACCGACGTAAGGCTTACTAACTTGGCCAGCTGGAAGCAGTTGTGTTCCACCGTAAGTTATGTCGGTGGCAATGAAAGGGCTAAAAGATTTTTCAGGTCATTGTTATACAGTTAACCATAAATAATGGCCCTAGAAATATTGCACTCACTCCAGGGTGCATGAAGATACCTTACATGTGTTGATCAATCATCATTTTCATACATAGATCTAACTGACACATGTTTACATCTGTATGTGTGTGTATGTGGGAACAAGGCCACATACGGCCCTTGAGGAGGAGGAGGAAGAGGAGGTGGAGGAGGAAGAAAAGGGCGCAAAGTAGGCCAAAACAAAATGGGAAAAGGTGCATTAGCAGACCCAAAAACATGGATGCTATTCACCCTTGAAGAGATGATGGACAAAAACACTGCATTAGGAGTTCATTAAACAATGTCTGTTATGTGTCCTTCAGGTGGAGAAGAAAAAGCATGCATTAGCAGTCCTCTAATAGAAAATGGCTGCTATAAGCCCTTATAGGGGGAATAGGGGAAGTCTGCGCCTTTTGCTGCCGACTTGTCTCATTCAGTTGCTGCTGCCACTGAGCTCTGTGTGCAGTTTTCTGCATGCATGTGGTATCCAATGTGTTAGGGAATGTGTTTTTTTTTTAGTTTTCTGTGCATTTGACATTTTATTAAACTTTTAAGACAATGCAGTTTGGTACTGTAAATAATGAAGCTCACAAATTATACTATTAAACTGTTTTACAAGTGGAAATATAGTACAAAACTGAAGGCTTTAGGCTTTAGGCTTTTTGGGGGTAAACTTTTCTAACGCTTTTAGTTCTGTACTTTCCCTGACCAATTTAGGCCTATTACCGCTGGATAAAAGAAAACAGGTGTCACAGCCAGAACTATCTAAAAAAAGCTATGCAGAAACAGTAAAAAAAATCAATTACCAAGCAAAATATGTAAAACCAGAATTAAGTGTTACTGACACTGTCTATTGTGTGTAGGGCAAAAAATTTGATCGCCGCCATCTTGGTGTATACCAAGATATACTCAAAGATGGTGGCACGCAAGTGCAGAACACGATATGGCCACCACATGTTCAGCGTGTGAAAATGCAGAACGAGCGCGTTTTACGTTTTGTGTGCTGACATTTTTGAGTGGATCTTGGTGCATACCAAGATATACTCAAAGATGGTGGTGTGCCTGCGCAGAGCTCGCCAGTGGCCAAGATCACCGCCGCGCGTTCTGCAAACAAATTTATGCATGCCCTGATATAGTTTTAGTATATTTGGGCATATAATAAATTAGTTATTTCAGATTCAGACGAACCGCCAAATCAACTGAATTCTGAATCCGAATGCACATATCTACTGTCTTGAAAATTGATGACAATTGTACTGTTCCATAACACCCCACACAGCTTTAATGCATCTCATTGGTGTTTAATGCAGACATTGGTGTTTTTCCCATGTCACCTTCAAAGGCACATTAAACAGTGAATCATATCACCTTCAATTGTATATTTAACATCAAATCAAAATGGTCCAGATAAGAGAAGTTCACTGTCAGGGTTTACATACATTTTAAGATTCCATCAATATTTTTTGATGCTTTAACTTTAACTTTTTTAGTCTGCTAAAATAATAGTATAGCAGATTCTAGCTTCAAAGGGCTTTAGGTATTTGTGGATTTTAAACTGGCTTACTATGGAGCAGTTTTCTTGATATGCTCTATAGTGCTCTTGTTATGATTTCTCTAATAATGTGCCTTGCTTCATTCTGGCTCTGTAACATGACATTAATCTGGTGGCTTTGCAATACTATGACTCTGGTAATGGAACAAATTCTATTGTATTCTTTGAAACTGAGTTAATTAGTTTGGCTCTGATTCTAAATCTAGAAACATGGCTTGAATCTGACTCTAGAATCATGACCCTGATAGCATGACATTATTTTCTGCTGAAATGACATGTACATATAAAAAAAAATAGCTTGCTAGCTTCTCATGTTTCACAGAATTATTTTTCCTAATCATTTGAGAAAGTTATCAGCGTGTGTGCTATTGACATGGTACAATTACAACAATAATCATACATGGAATACAAATATACTGAACATATTTCTAAAGTGTATTTATCCATTAGCCTTACACCAAAGAAAGTATTGACTTAGAGCTGGTTCACACCATAAACAGTGCGTTCCAGAGCGGTCAGCATCTGGAACGCACTGTATCGCATTCTGACCGGCTTCCTACGTTCAGGGGCAGGTGCAGTCTAAGGTGTCAACTGTTTCTCTATAGATACAGTACAGTGAGTAAGCATTGGCACTCTAGGACAGGAAGTTTGTTATTGTAGCTTGCAGCATTTTTGCAGATCGCACTGGACCAGTGCCATGATGTGGAGCTTGCACTGTGGGCAGGGGGCGTGGCTGTGGTGCCATTGACTTCAATGCATTAACTATATTGCAGCTTATTGGTCCTTAGATGTGGTGCCTAGTTTTCTTTTTTCAGCCCTTTTCCTTTAGTTTCATCTGGTGATTGTTACAATAACAAACTTCCTGTTCTAGAGTGACAATGCTTGCTCACTGTACTGTTAGGGTCTATTCACAAAGCTGCCGAAGGATCTGGCCGTATCAATAGCCAATAGTAAACTAGCATTGTACCCGCCCTCTGCTGCAGTTCTCCATCAGGTCCATCAGCAGAGGGCGAGTGCAATGCTAGTTTACTATTGGCTATTGCAAATTGAAATAGCCAATAGTAATGTACCAATGCTTTTCAATGGGAACATTTTTTTTTTGTTCTATTCTGACAGCGCTCGTGTCAGAATAAAGAAAACGAAGACACAGCAGTGTTTCTCTCCTGGGAGGCCGGGAGCGGGGGGTTGAAGTGAATAGCCGAACAGTGTTCGGCTCACTTCACTTCAGGTCAGTCATTCACTCGGCTGCCTACGGCAGCTTAGTGAATAGACCCCTGTATCTATGGAAAAACAGTTGTCACCCTAGACTGCTCCCCCTGATTTGGACTACAAACCCTCCTCCTCTTGTTTTTGTAGTTCATCAGCTGGGAAAGCTGATAACAATAACACTGTTTGAAATATCAGTTCAGTGCACTGGAAGTTGTAGGGACACTGGAATTCTGGAAAGATCAACGCATATTTTTATGCACTTGCCGAAAATATACTTAATCTGAAAAATAAAACAAATGTAGCCACCACAGGACTTATAAGATGCAATATAATACATGTTTGTTCTTGGGTTTAGATACATTTTCAGTCTTACTATTACAAAATCCTAGAAGTACATTTATCCTGAGATAATTATGTGACTTATCAGTTGTTGCATACCTGGGGACCATATGTTCAAATGAGAAACTGCAGGTCGAAATTCTTATGCCTAATTTAGTATATCGTAGAACAGTAAACAACGATTACTAAAATCCTCTGTAAATTGATTTGGATGAAAGAAGCAAGGCTTGTGCTTTGGTTAAATTATTATCTGAGATATACAAAAATCTACAGGCTTCTGAGATATAAATCCAGCTGGAATGCACTGTTAGCACTGCTAGCACTCCCATTCATTAATTTTAATGTTTACTAAGTTAATATATTTTTATATATTATAATGTTATATATGTTGTGTATGTACAAAAATAATTGTATTGTCATTCATCCTGAACAACTGCATGCACATTAGTTCTGTGTGAAATGGGGCAAAAACAAATGTTATTAGTATATTTTCTTTCCAGGTTGAATGTAATTTCAGGTAAATACCCACATTATGGCATTAAATAGAACTGAGGATTATAGGAAAAAAAATACGTATTACCTATGATTCTCAGTTCCATCTAGTGACCATAATGCAATATTTTCCTGATTACATCTACCTGAAAATAAAATATACTAATAACATTCATGTTCACCCCCATTTGCACAGGATAAATGGCTTTGCAATATATGGGTAAAAAAACATTCAGCACATCTCTCCAGTACATGCACATTTACTCATTTTGTCTCTTACAAATGCAGCAAGTACAGACAAATAGCAGTAGCTTCTGCAAGATATCAAGTAAGCTAGTAACTTTCTGTTTACTCAACCTCTGCTGCAGAAAAAAATACTCAAGCTGGGCTATCAGCCCTGCCCAGTTCTCTTCCGTGAACTACAAAACAGAGAGGGAGAGGTTATATAGAATTAAAACACTTTCTATTCTAAGATGACAAGTCTGCTCCTCCATAGATAAAGTACAGCGATTAAGCATCATCTGCCTTTAGTTTATACACAAAGAAAAGGTTGCAGCAAAGAGCTAAATTTATTGCTCAAAGATCAGGAATAAGTTAGTGATGTTTCCGGCATCCCTGCCCTTAATATACAATGAATTACACTGCGCTATCACACAAGAGAAATTACATAAACTAGAAAATAACAATTGGATAATGAAGCTACACAGAATAACAACATAAATTAACAGGAGTAATCACTGATCATTAAGAAGGATCAGCCGAATCTGTAACTAAGGAGACCAGTAAGTAAATAAACATCAGAGAAACAGATGCGGATCAAAATAACAGGTCAAACCCCATAGGGATATGTTCAATTCAAAGACTGAGAAAAACCTCTTAATGTTTAGAACTGTGATGAGCTCAACCCCTCACTTTAATTTAGGCCAATGATCTAAAATCATAAATTTAAGATTGACATCTCTGAGCTCAGCTTACAAAAAGTGACTGGGCACAAGGAGTTCTGTCTGCCTCAACATAACTTTTTTGTGTTTTCCCCTATATAAAAACAATTTGAAAGAGAAGAACCACAAGCAATACAACCCAAGGTGTATAATGGCTTCTCTGTTTATGACCATTAATGCTTATTTATGAAGTGTCTTAAACACGGGGGGGGGGGGCCTTCTTGAATTAGCCTGAGTCGTTGCCAGACAGACTATGATTGGCCAAGGTACAAACAGGAAGGTAAAGTGAGCACCGAGAGCACACAAAGACAGGTGGGAAGGACAGGAACAGAGAGAGGTGTATGCAATTGATGGCTGCTGTATTGGTTTCTGTAAAATTCAGAGCTACTGCTTCACTTACTTCCAGCACTGTAGAAGAGCTACAGGCTCCAGTCTGCTCAGACCTATGTGGTTGCTGCATTACACTGAGGGGATGCTATATGAACTTACAGATAAACCGTCAATGTGATGGCGTATGTAATGAGTGAAAATCCAGACTTTAAACATGATGGTTTGATTCACAGTGCAATGTCATTAAAAGCCTTGGTTAGTGATGCCAGGTAAGGCATTCTACCTGTTACCCCAATCCCTTGTGACTTGAATGATGTTTTGTTAAGAGCGGTTAATTTGTGGAGGAGAGAGTGCAGAGAAAACTGTTCTGCAGTTGTCAGGAGTGCCAATTGTTTGGCAGAAGAACAAAGTGGAACTTACTGGCAGGAAATAGCTTGAAGCGTCCGAAGGCAGAGGTACAAAAGGTTTAATCCAAAGAGAAGTCAAGTCCAATCCGAGTCGAGGCAGGCAGCAAAGGTTCAGGGGCGAAAGGCAGTCCAAGGTCGGCAACAGGAGGTCCAAATAAAGGGGGTCAGGAAACAAAGCAAGGCACATGTACAGGGAGCTAGGAAATCACACCACAGGATGAGTTAACTCAGCAACAAGCCAGAGCTCTGGCCAGGTTTTTATAGCCAGGGGGGTGTAAGTCCGCCCCCCTGTCACCGAGGCAACTAGGAGGCTTCTCTCCACGAGAGCCAATGGCAGGTGAGAGGTGGTATGGGTGTGTACGGGAACCTCCCCCAGCTAGGTCCACACCTGAGGCCTAAACAGGTGCAGGCACGCTATGCACGTGCTCCTGGGGATGAGCGAGCAGCCTGCGTACTGCGCATGCGCACCCGCCGCACGACTCGCGCATGCGCACCTGTAACCCGGGCGCCAGTGGTTCTGCCAGGCTGGAGGGAGACCCGTACCCTGCGCCGTGCCCGCTGACCCTGTGGGGAGGTGACACCCCTGGTTTCCTGACAGCAGCTGATGCAGCCAGAATTTTTAGACTGGAGGGCTAGCAAAATAATTTTGATTTGATTTTAAAGAGTCACTGAAAATAAAAGTATATGATGGTGCAGGAGGTCAGAAATGTATTTGTGGAAATGAGTCTAAAAAAGAAAGGAAGATCTAGCAGGCAGCCATGAGTGCCATTTAGTGAAATAAAAAATGAGAGATTGCTTACAGAAGACATTAGATAAGCTAGAGTCAGAAAAGGAAAGAATAAAAACTGGAGGTGTCAGAGTAGCAGCAGTACAGAATGAGATCACAGTATCTCACCCTACAGTTAACTATTAGAGGTCCTGAAGCACCTACACCCCTTTTTGTCAATGTCTAATTTATGACTAGACTTCTAGGGCAGCCCATTGTTTCCACTGTATTTGTGTACATGCACTGTTAGATAGTGGGGCAGCAGTTAAAGTAAGCATGTTGTCCCTGGAAATGAGAAAATCAGAAATTCAGAAATCAAGTGTCAATGAACATTGATGCTCCTTTTGTGCGTGACATTGAAATGCAAACGGGGCAGATAACTGGTGATGTTGTTTGTTAGGATGAGGACATAATTGGTGCTGTTGTCTGTGTACAGCAAGTTCTGATTGCTGATCTTGCAAACATGAAATTGTGGAAGATGTCTAGAAATGACATTTTGGATCATGTGTGGCATCCTCCCATGAAGTTAGTAACAGCAGCAGCCAAACCAGTGGCCAAGGAAATTGAGACTATTTTCGAATAGTCTGAAATGTGAATTCCAAGACATCATTGCAAAACTCAAACAAGAGTGTGGCAGGATAGAGCATGTTCTGTGCAAAGTTATTTTGCACTTGGTTTGGTGAGTGAAGTAAAGCTGTGCTGACTCATATTATCTGATTGTGTGCATGTAAACATTCTGTTTGGTCAGTTGTTTGTGCACATGCTTGAGGATTCTAAACATACAGTTTCACTTTATTCATCAAGCTAGTGTTGTTTTTTTACATGTGGCAGAGCTGTTTAAAAAATAGAAAAGAAAGGATTTCAGAAGCATGTAAACATCATGACAACCATTAACATTTATGATTGGCGTTGTTTTAGGAATGGAGTCTAGGCTGTAAGCTTAGCGTCACACATAGTTTCATAGTTACATAGTTACATAGTATTTGGGGTTGAATAAAGACATACGTCCATCAAGTCCAACCCATATAGGTCCACGCATCATCTCATTCTTAGGGATACTGGTATCCCTGGATATTACGGTCCCTCAAGAAATTGTCCAAACGTTTCTTGAACAAATCTACACTCTTGGCTGAAATCACTGCCGATGGCAGTGAGTTCCAGGCCTTAACCGCTCTTACTGTAAAGAACCCTCTTCGCCCAATGTGCTGGAATTTTTTCTCCACCAACTTTAGGTGGTGGCCTCTAGTCTTTGTAATGGAGTTAATCTCAAACAGTTTGTTGCCAATGTTGCTGTCACCATTGAACATCTTGTACATGAAAATCATATCCCCCCTTAATCTCCTTAATTCCAGCGTAAACATGTTTAAGGTCAGAAGCCTTGTCTCAGAGCTCTGGTCCTCCATTCCCCTAATTAGTTTGGTTGCCCTCCGCTGGACTATCTCTAGTTCAAGGACATACTTACTGCTGCTGGGTTTATATAGGGCCAGTGATGTCATTTCCTGTGCGCCACTATGGCGGATTTTCGTGCTGGTAGACTACTGCTTCTGCACATGCGCGGGATGGCGCGTTCCCGGGCAGTGCGGGAACGTGCAGGTTGCACATGCGGAGATGGCGGGGATCCATTACAGCCATTTACAGATACTCTCTGGACACGTTCCCGTAGCCAGTTCTCTATCCACGTACACACCACCTCATCTATGCCCATAGCCCTCAGCTTGTGAAGTAATCTGTATTATTATTTTTTTTATCTAAGAAGAATTTATCTCCATTGGATTTAGGTAATTTTATTTTTAAGCCCACCCCCCCATTTCCTAGTTTAAAAGCTCCTCCAGTCTTTCTACCATTTTCCCCCCCAGAAATGCTGCACCTCCCACATTAAGGTGCAGCCTGTCTCTGCTGTATAGCCGGTAGCCGATTGCGAAGTCAGCCCAGTTCTCCAGGAAACCAAATCCCTACTTCTGACACCAGCTCCGAAGCCACTTGTTAAGCTCCCTCAACTCGCGCTGTCTGTCCGGAGTGGCTCTTGGCACCGGTAGTATCTCTGAGAAAACTACCGTGGAGGTCCTTTCCTTCATCCTAGCACCTAGGTCTCTGAACTCCCTTTTTAGGACACTCCAGTTTCCTCCTATTTTGTCATTGGTGCCGATGTGCACCATGACAACGGGGTCGTGCCCAACCCCATCCAGCAATCTGTCAATTTGCTCCGCAATGTGTCGAACACGAGCCCCCGGTAGGTAGCACACTGTTCGACGCTCATGGTTCTGATGACAGATTAGCCTGTCAGTCCGACTGATGATGGGGTCTCCCACCACCAGGATCTGCCTCTCCTGACCCTCCATCTGGCTCCCCTCCTCGCTGGAGCAGTCACTCCCCCTCCGGATAGAGGATGCGTTCTGCTCCAGCAGAGTCCCCCCTGAACTAGTATCCCCAACATCATGCAACTTGGCAAACTTATTGGGGTGAACCAGATCAGGGCTGACATCTCTAGCACTCTTCCCTCTCCCACGCCTTCTAACAGTAACCCAGCTCCCCACCTCGGGATCCTGCTTCTCCAACCCCCCTCCACCACAGCCTGGTGCGTTATGTCCAGACTCTTTTCCATGACTGTTATGCTCCTAAGTGTTGCCAGTTTCTTGCTTAGATCCAGAATCTGGGTTTCCAAACAAGCAACTTGCTCAAATCTCGCGCAAATGTATTCCAACTCGAAAGCATGTTCAAGGAACGCATACATTGCGCACGACATGCACCTGGTTGCATACCCACTCATGGAAGACATTATTTTATTCCACCCTTCTTATTTATTTATTTACTTTTATATTATTTTTATGTAAATCAAGACTACTTATTTGTAATTTATTTATCTAAGGTTTAGTGGTTCACAAGTGGCACGTTCACTAACTTGATTGTTAAACTAAATTTACTTTATACCACCTCCCTGGAATAAGTTACAACCGCCCTGGTTAAACTTCAATTGTTTAAATGCCAATTTTTTTAACGCCACTTAGCTTCCAGGCACTTTGTTCCCATGCCCTGTGTGAGCAAGCTCAAAATGAGTGGTGCACTAGTTTATAATACACCTGCTCAATGAGAGACACCTGAGCTCAATTAACCCCTCCCCCTAACCAGAGCACTGCAAACCTGAGGGGGAAAAAAGGGAACAGTTTAAACACTGACAGAAAAGGAAAAAGAGTTTTTAAATACTAAAAAAGGGTCTAAAAAGGAAGGAAGGAAGCAGAGACAACAAATATTACAAAAATCAAGCACTCAATATATCCCAAACAGTTCAAATCCAATTTTTTAACGCCACTTAGCTACCAGACACTTTGTTCCCAAGCCCTCACTCAGAGTCTCTGTTTGCCTTAGGACGGGACTGCATGGTCTCGAAATGTCGCTAAGGAGATGTGTGTTCTCTCAGTCAATAAACAGCATTGACTTTAATAGCATTGAGTGTGAGTGACTACTTTCATCTATCTACATTTCACGGAGGCATCCGTTGTCACCACCGCACCGTCCGGTCAGGAGTGCGATGGGACAGGAGGATTAAGTTTCAAATGTAAGGGATGCCTACTCCTATAATAATTTGCATACACAATTTCCAAAAAGACAGAGTTTAACCTTCCCCAACTTTTTCCCGAAAAAATGCTCTTAACACTACAAAGTGTACAGGGTCTACCCATCTATATATTAGCATGAAATGCTCATGATAGTCCTGTCCATGAAATAAAATGTCTGAAGCCTTATTAAACATTCCTTATTTTAGATCCAGTGGTGTTAACACTGGGTCGCTATGCTTCTCTAAGCAAATCAGGATGATCATGACTGGTGTGAGGGTCCAGTAAGGTGGTGTACATGGTGGTCCAGAAATCATCTCATCACCTTGCATATGATTATTATTTACAGAAAAAGTAAGGCATCTGGACAATGTCATTTTTTGTATTAAGCAGTGTTAAACTACTCCATATTGTAGGGGTTGGTGTACGTATAAAAATTCATGTGTCTGCTATTCTTTGGCAAGAAAAATAGCAAACCTTATCAAAAGCCTGCACTTATATTCTTACAGCCCAGACTAACCTAAATGAGGCGTGAAAGAAGTATGGGTTTTGCCATTGCTTACAGTATCTAAATAGGTGACAAATTACTCATTAAGCAGCATTGCTTTCAAAGCATCAGAATAAAAGCCAAAGATAAGGCTGTTACAAAAGGAATGCAGTGATGGCAGTCTCAAATACTCAGGACAGTTCTGGAAAATGTTCTGGAATGTGTGTGGCCATCATTCTATTTTGAGTTTGGGCAGCACGTTGTTGGCTTTAGGTCTGTTAATCATGTTTTTACAGTGATAATTTGCACTTATAAGATATAAACTACCTTTCTAATTACATAACTATCAATATTCTGCTTTAAAAGTAATCAGTTTTTAAAAATGGGCCACCGCTACCTACCTGGTAGATTGTTTGAAGCCCCAGGCATACCCTGAACTGCCATACTGAATTTGGCATTCCAACACCAAGCTTCTGTGTGTCAGGAACAGATACCGCTCCGTAGCCCCAGACCACGGCGGGGAGGGCCCCGTCAACAGCGTCCTGTTGCTTGGCGACAGGCGGGCGCTCCTCATCGCTCCACTCCTCCCTCTTCTGAACAGCTGAGCCGGCGTGATGACGCGGCGAGCTCGGCCCAGCGGCGTCCCGTTGCTAGGAGACGCTCGGGTTGGGTCTAGCCTCCGGCTCCGCCCCCAACCACCGTTCTCTGCCTACATAAACGTAGGCTGTCCACTTGCTCGACGTTCTAGCAAAGTAGTACGTCGAGCAAGCTACTTAGGAACTGCACAAACCCTTGGAACAGGAGAGCCCGCTACAGCCTCTCTGAACCCCTGACTCTATTATACTTGGACTCCTCGCAGAGTGGATTCAGCTTCACATCCTGGGACTGCCTCCCCCACCAAACAGCAAGTAGCCATTAAACACATGTTGTAATCAATTGGAGTGTGAAAGCTGAAACCTAGCTGGGAAGCTCTGCTATCCCTCATCCTCTCTCATTGCCACTGACACCATTCTACTGCTGCATAGGACTGTGTTATCTTATTAAGAATTAAGTGATTCCATGTTCTGGGTTAAAGCTAACTAAGACCAGGATACCAACCCTATCATAACCCCATACTCTGAACTGTTGTAGCCATTGTATTATCTGGAGTTATCTACGCTCATCACCCCCAGTGAAGTTAACTAGGCGAGTGAACTACAAATCCTATCAGACCCCAATGCTGGTAAATTGTGGTTATGTGAGAATTTGCTGCCACTACTAAAATACTATTATAACAAATGGTGTATGATGTGTAAGGGGTTCCGACTTCACTCACTGCACTAAAGTGTAACAGTGAACCCTCCACCTGAACCATTCCCACTCACCTCCGCAGCTGCGATCCTATACACATATCTTGCTGTGCTTGCACGAATCATTACACTGTGTCAGATCAGGGGCAGCCTTCTTGAGCTTCATATATGGGGTGGCACATCTACAGTGGGGCAAAAAAGAGGAGCCTCTTAAAGAAGAAGGTACAGGTCTGTGAGAGCCAGAACTCTTGCTTGTTTGTAGGTGACCAAATACTTATTTTCCACCATAATTTGAAAATAATTTTGTTCCAAATCAGCCAATGTGATTTGTCTGGATTTGTTTTCTCATTTTGTCTCTCATAGTTGAGGTCTACCTATGATGCCAATTACAGGCCTCTCTCATCTTTTTAAGTGGGAGAACTTGCACAATTGGTGGCTGACTAAATACTTTTTTGCCCCACTGTATTTAGGTATCTGTGAGGTGGTGCAGTACTGGTGGATTTACAACAGCCATAGTAAAAGGGCCTCCAGTGAGGGACCTGGCACAGAAATTCCTGCCAAAGTGCCATTCCTGCATAAGTGTGTGGCACTTTAACATGGTCATCATCTTACTATTTTACATCATCTCCTTTATACTCTGCTCCTAACAGGTAATCACTGCCTTCATACATCCCACAATAATTTATCTGCAGTGCATGAATCAAAACTGACATTTGCTCTGCTAGTGCCTATGGTACCCCTGCCTTCATACACCCTACAATCAATTAACATATCACTAGTTTACTAACCAACATATCAGGGTGGATATGAAGTTCCTCTACCCCAAACTCGCTCATCCATGTCTTTATGGATCTTGCTTTGTGCACTGCTGTGCAGTCATGTTGGAGCAAGAAGGGGCCATCCCCAAACTGTTTCCACAAGGTTGGGAGCATGAAATGATCCAAAATGTCTTGGTATGCTGATGCCTTAAGAGTTCCCTTCACTGGAACTAAGGGAACTAAGGGGCCAAGCCCAACCCCTGAAAAACAACCCCACACCCTAATCCTCCCTCCACCAAACTTTACACTTGGCACAACACAGTCAGGCAAGTATCGTTCTCCTGGCAACCACCAAACCCAGACATGTCCATCAGATTGCCAGACAGAGAAGTGTGGTTCGTCACTCCGGAGAACACGTCTCCACTTCTCTAGAGTCCAGTGGTGGTGTGATTTACACCACTGCATCGACACTTTGCATTGCACTTGGTAAAGTAAGGCTTGGATGCAGCTGCTCGGCCATGGAAACCTATTCCATGAAGCTTTCTACGCACTGTTGTGCCAATCTGAAGGCCACATGAATTTTGGAGGTCTGTAGCTATTGACTCTGCAGACAGTTGGCAACTTCTGCGCACTTTGCGCTTCAGCAAGCGCTGACCCCGCTCTGTCATTTTGCGTGGCCTACCACTTCGTGGCTGAGTTGATGTTGTTCCCAGTTGCTTCCACTTTGTTATAATACCACTAACAGTTGACCGTGGAATATTTAGTAGCAAGGAAATTTCATGGAACACCTGAATCCAATGACTTGGAGGTGTGTCCCAATACCTTTGGCAATATAGTGTAAATTTATAGTGTTAATTTTAGGTGTTTGCCTAGATTTTAAGTGATATTAAAACTTCGCCCGCAACCATGCTCGCAAATGGCTGTCTGCATCCATAGACACACACAGCCCTGCGGCAGGCCACACCTCTCCTCTCCACTCAACAGGTTGATTGACAGCAGAAGGAGCCTATGGCTCCTCTGCTCTCAATCTCCTTCCTCACAACCAGGAAGTTCGGGAACGGTGGATTGCTTCAGGGACCGGTGGCGGTGACAAGCAGCGGTGACAGGTAAGTGGGGGGGGGGGAGGGGAAAACAGAAAGGTACTGGGCATGTTTTACCTTAATCCAGAGACTGTATTAAGGTAAACGCCCAGCCTTTAGTAATACTTTAAGCTTGAAGTAAGACTTCTAAAAATAATAAACATTTACATTTTTGTAAAATATTTATAACCAAACATGTCAAGTTTTGCATTCCTGTACATTTATTTCTTCCTGTCATGACACATCCGCCTTTTCACCAACAAGTGCAAGTGGCAGCCAGTGTAATTTCTATAAAATTAAGTACAATCTTAATTCTATTGTGGTAGATTTGCAACACATTATAAAATGTCTAAAATGTCTGCCATTCATTTTCAAATTCAAGATCAATTTAGATATTATTTCTAAACAAAAGTCATAATTTATTTATTGCTATTTTGTTTCCATTCAAATATTTATTTTCACTATTTCTTTATTTAAGTTTACAAAGCTAGCGGCAACTGAAAACCCTTTGTTTCCAAGTAATAACAAAAGACCAAGACAGACATAGATTGCCTTTTGTTGTATTTTTCAAAGCTGAATTGAAACAAAGAAAAAATTAAATGAAATAAAAATAATCTGATATAAAGGGCAAGCAAGGTTGCACTTTATATAGCTGGGTAAAACTTCATTTTGCAGACTTCAATGGTCATGAAAAAATGATTCACAAGGTTTCCATTGCCTGTTAACCAATTTATTTTTTCTCTTTTTACATTGACCAAGGTCATCTAAAAGGATAATGTCAAGGTCAAATAAAATAAAAATGCTATGACATTTTATTGTGTTAATGGGCTAGATAGCATGAGAATCTGAAAGCATACAAATGACAACACTCTATTTTAATGTACACTAATATAAAAAATAATGATAGTGATATTGCTCTAATTTTATATTTTGTTACAGTATGAGATTCTAACAAAGCCAAATAATTTTAGCTTATTGAATGATGCCAATTTGTAAGATAGGACTGTAAACTAAGAATAAAATAGTTCATGTAATAGAGCAAAAAATTTGAAAAAAGTAATGCTGCATGTACAACTTTTATTTTAATAAAATTAAAAACATTATGCTAAAATAAAAACGATCTGTCAGATATAAAATAACTGCCTGGCTTTACCAATTCCTAATTTGAAGCCTAGTGTAGTAATAGGCAAACTTGCCCATGTTTGATTTGCTGCGGTTTAGGTGAATCTTGATCAAATTTTGGCAAACCCAAACATAGATGCGAATAGGAAGGACATTTTTAGGACTAATGGGCAAACTACTGTGCAGGAATGAGCTTCATGTTGCCCATGAGTCTGACCCAAACTCAAATTATTTGCAGTTCTGCAAAGCAGTGAACTAATATGGCTATTCACTGCTATAGCAACCATTTACCAGCCATGCACTTCCTGGCCCTTGAAATGTGGTCAGTTGGCTTAGTAGGGCCAATAATGGGGGTTTTCTTATGTGCCAGCCTCCTCCCTGTAAATCAGAATTCCCAGTAACCTTTTGTAATTGTGTTTGGAGGCTTGCAGCAGAAGAAACAGCTATCAGGGAGTTGTTTGCAGGGAGATATAGCTGCTGTTATACAGTACTGCTAACCTATGCTATATATAGTACTATAAAGTTCTGTATTGTGCTACATTATTACAGTGAATTGCAGTGTGGTGGTCTGTACTCCCCTCCCTGTGTTCACTGTGTTGAATTGTGACACCTAACTGTTATCTGCAGGGTGTTAGGGTTCTATATTATTCCGTTCCCACCTCTGTTCCCACCTCACTTTGTGTGCATCAGCAACAACCTAATTTGCTGTTTAGCTGCTAGGCCCACCCTTCCAGGTGTTTTACATGATTTGTTAGGGTTATATTTTCTCTTTTATTTCATGTTTTCATATTTATTTATTTTTTCATTTTCAAGGCTTACAAAAAACTAAAATTATATTTAGTGATTTAAGTTTCATATATTTAAGGGACGTATATATTTTATTTAAATATAATTTTGCTAAGGTCTTTAATTTGTTATGTTGTTAACCACACCAAAGCACCACTTAATAAAGTTAGACAGTCCTCTAACCTGTATTCATCAAGTCTGAATGGCCTAAAAGAAGAAGCGGGATTATTTATATGCAGTTAGTAGGAAGTGAGAAGGTTCTGCATCTGCAGGACAAAGCTGTGGTTGGGCACAAGGTTTGTATGTCTTTTCTTTCTGGGAGTAGGTGTGCCATACAGCCAGAGCATCTGGAGGAGGTCATGAAATGGATAACTAAGCCTTCTTTATACTCGTCCTCCCTGGCACAGATAAGCACATTTTCATCAGCAGCTGCAAATGTGCCCTCTTCTTCCTCCTCCACTACAACTAATCTTACCATTGCCCCACAAACTGGCATGAAGGAGTTGACTGAATTATATCTGCATAGCATAAGTAACTTGATGCAGGAGGATGCTCAAAAATTATTGGTATCAAAGATGGTGGAAGAGAGCACCAGGAGAACAGAGGGGTTTGACAAAAGGCAGGGAGAAGCAATTGCCATTGTTGTTCCTGTAGCTGAAGCTTATTGCCAAGGGAGCTTGAGTGATGAGGAGTATGGGGATTAGGAGGTAGGAGACTGTACCTGGGTACCAGAAAATGTAGGAGAGAAAAATCAAAGAAAGGCACATCAACAGTAAGGCGTGATTTCATTTAGGGGCAACTTGCAAAAGAGGAGGGGGCAGCCATCCAATTCCCTGTTAGACAGGGCAATGTGTTTTGTTGCAGGCTAGTTTGTAAGTGTGCTGGAAAACTCTGTGTTTTGTATTGTTGTAAGCCAGGGCCGGATTTACTCTCCCTGCTGCCCCAAGGCCAGGTTCTGCAATGCGCCCCCCGCCAACCCCCCCATCAATGGACAATGGCAACCAGATGGCAGGGTTAGTTTTAATTTTTTTAATTTCCTTATTTTTTACTTTTTTAAATTTTTGTATCTTATTTGTTTTTTATAATTTTCTTATATTTTAATATTTTTTTATTTTTTTATTCTTTTTTTTAATTTCTTAAATAATTTTGTTATCAATTTTTTTTCCACTTAACTTTATTGCTATCACATAGGAGCTAACAAGCCCCTGTGTGATAGCAATTGGAGGTGACAGGTTCTCTTTATTGACCCTGTCACCTCCAAAATAGGAGTTCTAGCACAGCACTGTGCTGGAACTCCTGTCACAGCTGAGAGGGGAAGACTGCTCTCCCCTCTCACTGTATACATGGGGCGGCAGGGTTACTTTTAATTGGCGGCAGGGACTCGGGACAGGAGAGAGACTCGGCGGCAGGGGGAGGACGGAGCCAGCGAGGAGAGAGGTAGGTGCAGGGGGGGGTGGAGGGGAGGATGGACAGGCTGCAAACTTATTACAACCGATCTTGGCAACATCGCCGAGATCACTTGTAAATGTACAATCGGGTTCCCCACACTACATTTAGCCCTGCTTATGCAAAGCAGGACTAAATGTAGAAAGCAACTTACCACCTGGAACACCATGTTCCGGGCATCGGGGGATTTGACACTGCTGCCGCCCCTCTGCGCCCTGCCGCCCCGAGGCTGAGCCTCGTTGGCCTTGTGGGGAATCCAGGCCTGTATGTGGCAGTGGCCTAAAGTTTGTTCTAATGTCTGACATGTGAGCATTGAATTTAGCAAAAACAACTTTACACGGGAAGACCTTAGAAATCTATTTTGAGAGATGCATCAAAATGGATTTTTGAAATTTGTGCATACCTTTTTTAAGTTAATGGTATATTAAATTTCAACAACAACAATTCAACAAAATCAATCAGATTTATTTTACAAAGCAGTGCAGTGCACTGATGTTAAAAGTACAGTGCTGCATAGCAGCCAATATGTTTTACGTTTACTGTAATTAGACCAGTAAAATCATTGGTTAGCAATGAGCTACTGTATAAGGCCCATCATCACATCTTTTTGTTCTTCCTTATTTACTTATCTTACCTATATGATAAGGATTATGTCTAAATTAGAAAAATTAAATTACTGAAATTCACTTATGTGCTACACTCCACCTTTATGATCTGGATGATGAAGGAAGCTGATTGTCTTCAGATATCCAGTATACAGTACAAGGAGCCTTTTAAAACACTAAACCTAAATTGTTCTTCCAGTTTCAAATCACTCCCAATTGCTTGTTACAAAATAGATAATTTATATTGATGAGGATATATTAGGTTCCTTTAACACCACTCAATGTTTTCCATCAGAAATATAATAAAAAGGAGTTTAATGCCAAACATTTAATAAAAGCAAATAGAGCAGACATGAAAAAGTAAGTCTTGTAATGAATAAATCTGAATAATAAAACTCCCTACGGAGAGAAGAGGCAGACAGGTTAATTCTTTCACTTGAATTTTAATCTTTCACATACAAATGTGCAGTCTTCAGTATATGGGTATTTAACACTTGGGATTTTGTATTTCACAATGTAATGTAAAATTATAACACCACAGACTAATTGATTATGTATGCAGATTAAAATATGAAAGCAGTTTTTTTTTATAATTTTGCAAATACTATAAGAAGTCATATATGCAGTCAACCAGTTAAAATCTATGACTATACAATACCTGACACTTAAAAGAAAATTTTTGATTATGTACTTAAGAGTAAGAATGAGCTTCGGGTTCAGGTTGAACATGAGTTTGAACTGAACCCAGCCTGTTTGCAGTTCAGTGAACTGGCAAACAAACTTCATATTTGGCCAGTTCCACTGCCCTATCCAAACTTTCGTCTGAAGGAGCCAGAAGTCTGTCATGTAGCAATGGTATCACTACCACCTCTAAATTACAGTTTTCTACTGGCTTGTTTCAAATTGTAAACAAATCAGCAGGGATCCGGGGTGATGTCATTGACTCAATACGGTCATGATCATATTTGGTCAATTACATTACCCAGGTTTCCCAATGCTGTTGTTTACATTCAAGTAACCAGTGAAACTGTCATTTTCGATAAGCGTAGTGGCAGGGCATCATTGTCATGCACGTAGGTCACTGGGAATTCACAGAATTTATGCTACAATTTATCTACATTGATGGATGATGTGATTGAAACTTGATTTTTGTCAGGGGGACTTTTTCTTATAAAAGGATTTTTTCTACAGTGTCTGTGTTTTGTATCCACAGACTGCCACATCCCCTTTGGGGGACAATATGTGGCAATGAGGCCCTTGTCCCCATTAACACAGAGACAAGGTGCCTTGCAGGGGTGGGGGATTGGCCACCCCCCTGTCAAGGTACCCTACTAGACATGTGCACCAGCAAAAAATGTGTTTAGTTTAGTTTCGTTTTGAAACAAACAAAAAAAAATGTGTTTAGTTTAGTTTCGTTTTTCGGATTCGGATTATGGACAAAATTCGTTATTGGCCGAATTTCATTGCAGCAAAATGACATTAGGGTAAAAAAAATGACTTTTTTTTTTTTTTACAGTCTGCAGAAGATGAAAAAAAAAAAAAGCCTGAGGTTCCCCCCCAATTCATACCACACCCTTTAGGTCTGGTAGGAATGTTAGGAGAATGCCAATTCAAACACAAAGAAAAAAAACAAAACGTTATCTATTACTCTAACCAGCCCTGGATTAGAACCTGCGACCTTGACAAAGGCAAGCCTGTACGCTAACCACTACACTATTGACTCTGAACTTTTAACCATAGTATCATTTGATATATATGAATACAGTATGCAGCATTTGACAGCTGAGAATGTCAAATGGGCAGAGCAAGCCGTGATGTCATGGCTCGCTCCGCACATCTGTTGACATTACGACTGTATTTCATTTATTTGCGGCTAGTTTTCGTCGGGTTCGGGTGGTCGTCTGCGGCGGGACTTTTTTTATTTTGGCGGGTCGGCGAGGGTCCTGCATCCTGATTTACTCTGGATTACATCGATGGAGCCATTTTAAATTTTTTTTTATTAAAGGAATAGTCAAAAATTTACAGTTTTTTTCAATTAAAGGATTTTGTCAAAAGTCTGGACTTTTTACTAACTATTTGATTTAACCCTTTAGTGAATGGGTAGGGGTACGAGTACCCCTTACTCATTCACATGGGGGGCGGCATCTGGGTACCCCCTTATTTAAATGGATACCCCGATGCAAATAAGCCCCCTTGCCCGCAGACCCCCACAACCACCGGGTCAGGGTTGTGGGGAAGAGGCCCTTGTCCCTATCGGCATGGGGACACCCTCCCAATGCTGAGGGCACGTGGCCTGGTAAGGCGCAGGGAGGGGGGGTGCGCTCGATCGCCCCCCCCCCTTTCCTGCCCTGACGTGCCAGTGCTTGGATCAAGGGTCTCTGGTAGGACTGTTAGGGGGGACCCCACGTTTTTATTCCCAATTTTTTGTCAATAAGGAATTTCATTGCAGAAAAATGACAGGGGAAAAAAAAGATTTTTTTTTCTTTTTTTTTACAGTCTGCAGAAGATGAAAAAAAAGCCTGAGGTTCCCCCCCAATTCATACCAGACGCTTTAGGTCTGGTAGGAATGTTAGGAGAATGCCAATTCAAAAGCAAAGAAAAAAAAAAAACTTTATCCATTACTCCAGCCAGCCCTGGATTAGAACCTGCAACCTTGACAATGGCAAGCCTGTACGCTAACCACTACATTATTGACTCTGAACCTTTGACCAAAGAAATGTTGTAAAGGGAAAATGTTGTCCTTTTTTTTCCTAATGTCATTTTGCTGCAACGAAATTTGTCCAATAACGAATTTCGGGAAATAGGGAATTTCGGATTCGTTTGCATTCGTCTTAGCTGTAATTCGGAATTCGGATGCATCCGAATCTCCGAATTTCCAAAAATTCGTCCGAAACGAATTTCGGAACGAACCGCATCGCACATGTCTATACCCTACCAATGTTGAGTGTGCCCTTGTATGGTTCAGGGGGTGCACATGCTTCCTTCCCCTCTTTTCCTGGTGAGCCAGGCTGCATGCCAGGATAAGGTCTTTTGATTTTGAGGGGGGCTCAATGCCCATTTATTCCCTTAAAGGTACAGTACACATTATTATAAACAATGTGTACTGTCCATTGAAGAAAACAAAAACATTGTACCAGACCCTTATCGGTGTGGAGGCTAAATTAACCTCTTCTTTAGGATCTGATTGTCAGGACAGCTATCTCTCAGGCTATATCTAATTTTCTCTTAGATCATCAGCAAGATGACACAACCCTGCCCCGATAAAGTGGAACGCACTGAAGTGTGTGTTACGGGGTGTGTTGGTGTCTCATGGAGCTAGCATAAAATGTGAGAAGGTGCAGTTGATCACCTCTCTCCTGTCAGAGTTGCGTTCTCTGGAGCACTGACACAAGAAGGCAGGAGATGTAGCTTTCTTACAGACAGTGCAACAGACGAGAGTAGCACTCCACCATATTCTTGATCTTTCTTATCAACCATATAAAGCTTGTTCAATGCATGGGTTATATGAGTTTAATGACAAGAATGGCAGGATGTTATCAAATACAATACATAAAAAACAAACTCGAACGTATATTTCCAAAGTTCACTGTTTAACTCAAGAAATGTTCCATTCTTCGTAACAAATCGGGGCTGAATTTCACAAATACTATAAAGGCCCTTTATAACTCGAGTAAATCGCTATATATATATCTATAAGGCTGGAGGAAAATGCCTATTTATTAGAATATATCTCTCCGACAGCTCTACTTGTATTAGATTCTGTAGCGGTGGAATTGTTGGTGAAATCTATCACTTCCGAAGAAATTCTAAATGCAATACTCTATGCTGCTGGGTAAAAGTCCAGAATCCAACGGGTATACAGAGGTCTTTTATAAACAACTTAGAGAGGAGTTGTTTCCAGTCCTGGAAACTACATTTAACGCAATATCAGAAGGATGTGTCTTCCCGCAATGGTCTCAAGAAGCCTATATCACTCTTATACCTAAAGAAGAGAAAGATCCTTCACAATGCGCGAGTTATAGGCCCATCTCCTTGATAAATGTGGATCTAAAGATCTATGCAAAAATATTGGCTAATCACCTTCAGTCGTATATAGTCATTAGACTATATAGATACTTCTAGAGCAGGTGGGATTTGCACCAGGACGAGAAGCAAGGGATACCGCAACTGAAACGATTTCACTCATATATAATTCCCGCCAACATAGGCTTACTTTGTGCTTGTTGGCACTGGATGCAGAAAAAGCCTTTGATAGGCTAGACTGGAAATTTATGAAGGCTACATTAGTCCAGAAAGGATTGCCCACTTCCTTTATACAAAAATGTGAACACTATATTCTAGTCCAACAGCATGAATACGGGTGAATGGAATACTTTCCGACCCAATAACCATTTTGAACGGAATTCACCAGGGATGTCCCTTGTCCCTTTTTTGTTAAATATATTTTAGCAATAGAACATTTGGCTAATGCCCTGAGGGCAAATAATGATATTAAAGGGGTAAATATTGGGGGGAAGATCCATAATTTAAGGTTGTTTGCAGATAATGTGCTTTTTATATTACTAATCCTAGGGTGGCCTTTCCTTTGTTACTTCATGAACTAGATCAAAATGGACAGGTAAGCAATTTCCAAATAAATACCTTTAAATCACAGTGTATGGAAATACACCTCCCTCAGGAAGAACATGAATCATTACTGTAGGTCCAAGCTTTCCCTTCCGATGGACAATGCAGGATTTAAAGTATCTGGGTATTTATATTTCTGCAGATCCAAATAAATTATACGCCTTAAATTACTTACCTCTTTTAGAATCCAATCAGCAACGATTGGAGGCTTGGGCCATTAAGAAACAGTCATAGATGGGGAGGATAACGCTATTTAAAATGGATGTCTTACAAATATTACTCTTTTTATTCCAGACTGTCCAAATCGGAGTTCCTCGGTCCTACTTCCGACGATTGAGGACATATCTCTTGCACTATATATGGGCTTCCTCAGTAGCCCATATAGAGCATTATATCTTGGTAAAATGTAAGGAGGGTGGGGGGTGGCTCTCCCACAAATAGAACTATACTATGTTGTAGCAGTCCTCAATCATATGGTAGACTGGTTCTTTTCAGTAGAAGGAAAGTTATAGATATCAATAGAGCAATTTAATGTGACAGTCCGTTAACATCTCTACCATAGACACTGCCTACAAATCGTTTGCAAAAACAAACTTTACTACCTTTGACTACTTCACTTTTGTCATTGTGGGACTCCATGGTTAAGAAATATAAGATTTCATCTTCTGTAGGTCCCTTAACTCCAATCCTTGGTAACCCAGAATTTCCACAAGGTTTATGGGGCCCTAGGTTTCTTAAATGGGCATCACCAATGATACAAGCAGGTAAAAGCTCTTGGACTTCTTCCATTGGTAGATTTAGAGCCGGATGAGAAACCAAGTGTAGGCAGGTAGTTTAAATATCTGCAATTTAAACATTTTTATGCTCGCCTTAAGATGAAGGGACAGATTTTTAGAGAACATATGCCATTTGAAAATATCTGCCTAAATGAAACAAAGTGTACACATGCAGTATCTAGGATATACCATATCTTAATAGCACATACCTTCCCCACTAGGCCGTTTTATAACAAGGAATGGGAACGGGAGCTGGGATATCAAATATGAGAGGAGAATTGAAATAAATCATTTTACCTGTCATTTAAATCAAGTGTCTCAACCGAAGCACAATAAACAAACTTTAAGATTCCGGCTCGCAAGGGTTCTGCATAAAATAAATTCTATCAACACCTGAAAATTGTTGGAGATGAGGGGAAGAGGGGGGGGGGGGAACTATGCTTCATATAAGGGTGGGCCTGCCCTCGGTTGCTTAGATATTGGAATTCAATATTAGAGATAAGCAAACATTTGGTGGGATCACCCTTGCCAGAAACGCTAGAGACGGCATTGTTGTTCATGTTCCTGAGATCAACAGTAAAGTCTAAGAAGGGTCTGATATGATTTATCTTGGGAAAACAGTAATATTGGAAGTCGCCATGCATTCCGCAGATTGTGGATATGTGAGGTCAATTATATTATGCGAATAGAAAAACATACTGCTAGATTGAATGATAGATATTTTGAACATAAGGAAGTGTGGCAAACTTGGATTGGGTTTTCTGTTTCAGCAAAACTACAGGGGTACCTGAAAGACAAGTAAGTTAATTAAAGGAAGATAATAGTCGAGAGATAGGCCTTGGACGCAGCTCCCCCTTCCCTCCTCTCCTTTTTTTCTCCTTTTCTTTGTGTTTTTTGTTTTTCTTTGTTAGTGAGTGTGGTAGGTGTGAATGAGTGTAGGTAGAGTGAAATTAAGTTCTTTGTCAGCCCCACAAAAGATTATAGGTGATCTAAATATTAAGAAATAATATGTATTGACAAAAAGAAGTTATAGGGTAAAACTCTCTCATATGAAAGAGAGTGTACGGGAAGAAATTCTGGTCTACAAATTTTGGAAAATGATCGACCTCCGAGATAAAAATCTGTTAATTCTTACATATTTTGATTAGATGAATTAGAAAACGGGTGATAAAGGTGCTAGGTGGCTAAAGTTTTCAAGATATTTCTCAATAAAGATTTATACACAGGCAAGTATATTTGCCTACAAGGGACGGAGGTGTCTGATGATCATGATGCCTCGTAACTACTCGACAAAGTACGGTAGAACAATGAAAATGGTACCACATGGAAGTGTATAAATTTATCTTCACTTTGAGACTATAAAGATTATTACCTAACTGTAATTTATTGTTCATTTATTGCAAGGTACATTTGTCTTGGTCAGATCTACGCATCATACAGTTAAATTTGGTGGCTTGTGAAAGTGTCATTGCATAACATTTCCAAGGAACAGTTGCGTGATATTTTCCTTCAGAAGCCAAGATGCCTCGAAACCATGTAAACAATACAGATAACTTCTGCTACATTTGTGGTAAGGTTACATTTGCATCTCAAAAGTGCAGTATAACGGCAGTGGTAAAAAAAAGGCATACCACCTATATTTTGGATGCAAAATAGGGGATAAGGACAAGAGTTGCAAAAGAGAAAAAATGGTCACCAGCACCCCAAGTTTTCTTCAAAACTAAATCCTTTTATTCATTCTTGCAGGTCATATCACCATGCGTGGCAACGTTTTGGAACCTGTCCTGTCCCTTCATCAGGCAAACAAACGTAAGAAACGTACAGAAAAAGTGTTGACAATATATACAACAGTGCACTAACCCATCAACGAATCAAGTAGTCTTGCCCACCCTGGCATCATGATGACATCCTGTTTCAGATGTCATCCTGTAAAACCATATATGCAAAAAAACAATGTCCTTATGGAGCCATGCACAGGACTTAATTTTCCTTTATTAGTGACCCAATTTTGGCATAATTTAGCTACTTTAATTTCCAAGGATTTCTCCTTGTAGACCAGTGAAATCTTTAGAAAATTAGGAAAATTATTTTTGTTTTTCTTATGTTATGAATGAAAATGTTGCAAATAAAATGTTCTATAATAAAATATATATTTATAAAAAAAATAAAACACAGATATCTTACAAAAAGTACTTTTATAAAAAATTAAAAAATAAACAATTTATCTCAATGAAAATCCAATGTCAATCACTTTGTCCAGTGATGTATATCCAGCATCAATCATCACGAGTGATACCTGAAGACCCGTCAACATGATGACTCATCACAATGACAATGCTGTCCCACAACACTCCCGGCACAAAATGACAGTTGTCCCTTGGCTGTTTGTTTACAAACAGAACTGAGTGCATGGGGGACTGTCATTTAGCGATGGTAGTTTTTTTTAATGTCACTTTTGAAGAAGTGCATCGTACTGGTGCACAGCTTCAAGTGCATGTATAAGGCATTCCCCATGCCTGTTATTTAAAGGAATTGTGTTTTTATTGTTGCTCTTTAAGCTGCATTTAAAGACCCTTTCCCTACTAAATGATTTTTTTTGCATTGGTACATGTCCCCTATGGCAGTGCTCTGTGTGTGTTGTAAAGTAACGACAAATCCAAGTTCGCTCTCGTGATGGACTGCAATCTTGATACAAATTAGTAAACTAAACATGATATTCCATCAGCGAGCTTGGAGAGGTGGCTACTTTACAACACACACAGGGACCATGGGAAACAAAAGTAGTCACCCTCCAGAAGGAAGGACAGCGTCAGCACAAATTCAGAGATGATTTGAGGATCTGCAGCTGCGTGATGCACAAATAAGATATATTTTAGTTAAGTTAAGGTACTTACAATAATTTTTTTGATTTAACTCCTGAGTTTAGTGTCACTTTAAATATATCTATAACAAACCAATGTTATGTGGTCATTATTTTATTACATGCTGGTTAACATACTGATTATTTTGCTGCCTGTGCACCTTATGGTAGATTTTCCTTCTCTTCCTGTCCTGAAGACACAACAGGAAGTGGAATATTTACCAAGTGAGAGAAAATCCCTTCTTAGACAGTTGTACCATGAACCCTACTGTAAGATCACCTCTCACCTCCTATACCTGCGACAACTATAAACCTTTCGATTTCCCATCAATTTCTAAGATGAGGTAGAGATGTACATTGCACTGCGCAGGCGCCGTGTACACTCTTTTGGAAATTGCCAGGAGAGAAGGGAAAGGTCTTTTTTGTTTCTTTCTCTTTCTGTTTCTTAGCAATTGATTAAAAAAATTACCACTTTAACAGGAATTGTATCACTTGCACACTGCAATAGAGAAAAGTCAGGGCACCAGTTTAGGTAATCTGCTTGGCAAGATCGTGTAAAACTTTGGAATGAATGGACTGAAATACAAATCTTTTGGCATGCACAATAAAACAGCTTTCATATATGTATTTTAGCAATGTATTTAGATGTTTGCCTGACGTTTAGCTTGAACTGCTTCCTTTTAGAAATTAGGCAGGTGATAGATATGCGACTACGGTTCCATTTAAACATTTAGATTTTTGGGAATCTGTTAAGGGCTCAGGTTTGTAACCTGACTATACTTCTCTGCGGCAGGTTACACAACTTTACCTATACACCTTGATATTA
>NW_017306368.1:1922280-1947460 GCF_000935625.1 Nanorana parkeri | reverse complement strand
TATATGTGTTCACCTAATTTTTACAATGAGTTGGGATTGCTGTGGTTATTTTGCTTCTTCTTTATTCTGTATTTGAAAACTTAAGTAAAGAATGCATTAAAAAAATAAGGCAGGTGGCTGTGCTATGATTTACAGCCTTTAGTTTCTTAAATTGTATCTAAAGCATATAATTGCACAGAAAATCCAAAATTTTGAGCTGTCTTAGGAGCAGGAATGGAGCAGAAAACTTCAAATAGGGACACCTGTTTCAGTGACAACGGTCTAAGAAGCAATTCCCTTTACTTTGGAGAAATTTCCTTTTTCATCGTGTTAGCGGTTGAAGTTAAAGGAAATGTCTAAAATGTAGACATGTGCGATTCGTTTCGTTACGAATCGAAATTCGTATTTCGTTTGGTTGACCAATCAGAGGTTTTCTCTTCTGCTGCTGAGGGTTTTTCGTTCCGTTACGAACATTTGTTATATTGAAGTTAAAAAGCAAAATACCTTTGTTAATATATTGGAGTTGATGGTAGTTTCGGAAATTCGGATCCGAAATCCGTTAACGGAATTCCGTATTTTGGATAAAAAAACAACTACCATCGACTCCAATATTAAAAAAGGTATTTAGCTTTTTAACTTCTATATAACGAATGTTCGTAACGGAACGAAAATCCATCAACGGAATTTCGTATTTCCTGCCTGTATATTAATGCAACCCTCAGCAGCAGAAGAGAAAACCTCTGATTGGTCAACCAAACGAAATACGAATTCCGTTAACGGATTTCGGATCCGAATTTCGGATTAAAAAAAAAACTCATCAACTCCAATATTAACAAAGGTATTTTGCTTTTTTGACATCATCATAACGAATGTTCGTAAAGTTACGAAAATGTGCCGAAACTAACGAAAATTCGTATTTCGTACGAATCCGAATTGAGTTTCAGACACGAATTACGAAATACGAAATAACGGATATTACGAAACGGAACACATTTTTTGACGGCGCACAAGTCTACTAAAATGTGACACAGATAGCAAAAAACAAAAACAAATCCGACAGGTGTTTTTACCAATACTTACTTTATTCAAATGAAAAAAAATGAATTTAGGTTTACTTTAATGTCCATTAGATGGATTAGGGCTCTGTGATGTCCATATGTTTCTCTTGGACATACCAATTTTTAGGACAGCCTCTATCATATTTACGTCCATATATATTTCTAGAACGTAATACATATTTATGATGGTGCGTTTGGCAACTATTGGCATAAGTGACTGCAGAGCTGATCTGGAATTTACATATTGCTTAGCTTTACCGTGGTAGCCAAAATACAAAATGTTGTAATTCACTAATCTGCACCCGTCCCCTTCCCCCCTTGTGGATTCATAGAAACCATTTTACTCTTCCCTAGAGAAATCATAATCATATCAGCAACCAATTGCTAATAAAACTGGGGAAAGAATATTTGGTGTGGCTTTCGTGAAGAATAAATGGATACATTACTTTGTGAGTGGACATTAGCAATGAACTACATTTTTATGACCCACTTTCCCCTTCAGTTGTGTTCATTACATAACTTTGTTTAACAGATTCATTTTTTTATTTTTATTTATTTTGTTACAGGTTAGCTTTTATATGTTTTATTATAGATTTTCTGCTATTTTGTTTTTAAGCATTTTCTGCATTCCAAATGTCCACATGTATTCATTACTCAGCTTCCATGATTTAGGAGTCAGAGGAAAGTTCCTAAATGCTCTAAAGTTAGCATATAAGAGTAATTTGCACAGGAGTAGGCGTTTTTGGTTAGTGATATGTTAAATTGTAAGCAGCACAAGGTATTAAATATGCAGCATTCAAATAAAAGAGCTAGGATTAAGTGTAGCCTCTTAACTAGATCGAAATAATCTGATGGCATTGGATTTCCGGATCCAGGTGTATATTATAAAGCTGCTCATGTTGCGAGAATGGTGGATTGGTGCTATAATGTGTACGGCAAATTGTGGGAAGGGTTGGAGCAGAACATGCGATTTTCCGCTCTGGTATTCCCTGGATTTTTTCCTAAATTACCTCTTAGATTTTGGCTCAACTCTCACATTAGAACTACTATGTGTGTTGCCGAGTCACAATTTGTCTCCCTTGCCCTCATTACATTTTCCTCCAGGGTGGCGCGGGGTTCCCATTTCCATAATTTCATAGACACTGGGAGTGTACATGCCTTACATTTCAATGAAAACCTCCAGTGGAAGTCTGTGATGCAAATCCAGACCATGGTTGAACCCTCCCGAGATTATTGGGGAGCTCTGCAGATTTGGCATTTTATTAGATCTCTCAAAAAGAAAGATGAGCTCATGAGACCTTCGAGCGAATGTGTTTATCTGCCAGTCAAGTCAGACATATCCTTGCTTCGGTAGTCAAATGTTTAGTGGACTCTTCTACAGTCCCCCTCCTTGGTTCCTGCAACAGTGGGAGTGGGATCTGGGTGTCGAATTTACCCCTCAGAAAGCTGATTGCATACTTTTCTTTGTGCATAAATCCTCTATCTCTAATAGAATTCAGGAAACAGGATATAAAATCATTACTAGGTGGTACAGGGTCCTGACACTTTTATACTTTTATACTTTACACAAAATATATACCCTTCGACCCCTAGTGTGTGTTGGAATTGTACTGGACACCCTGGTACGCAGCTGCATATATTCTGGGAGTGTCAACACGTCCAGTCTTTCTGGAGAGATGTAGCTGATGTCATTCATAAAATAACTGACATCAGCCTCAATTTAGACCCTGCCACCTTTTCTCCTCCACCATACCTCCCACTCTATCAAGTCATACAAGAATTCTTTGCTTATTCATCTTCTGAATGCGCCCCAAGTGTGTGTTCCGGCACAGTGGAAACAGCCCTTGACACCGTCGGTGGCATTATGGCTGCGTAGGGTGGAGATGTATTTAATGGAAAATTTGACATTCTCTTTGAATGATAGATGTGACAAGTTTACAAATATTTGGTATGCCTGGCTTAGATTTATTGATTCTCTTGAAAATCTGCAGGCATGCTCCCATTAATGGGTACTCATCTGTACAGCTCCCTGGAACTGGGGATTAGTACACATCCAGGATCTCTACCCTGTACCCTCTTCCCTACTCCCCCCTACCCCCTTTTTTCCCTTCTTTTTCTCTAACCCCATTTCCCTCTCCTTTTCTTTTTCAGATTTCTTTTTCCAATTTCTTCTCATTGTCCTTTCTTTATTTGGCAAGACTTTGCTTCCTGCATCTTTGCTTCACTTCTTTTTTCTAGTCTTGTGGTTTGCTGGTTTATTAATATATTGTGTAGTTTGGATGCTATGCCATTGGGTTTTATTTTCTTAGCCTTTATACTTGACTTTCGTTTGTATCTCTGTTCTATAGTTATAAATACTAAAACAAATTAAAACATTTTCGGGGATGGGGAGGGCCTAGTCACATTTATATGTGTCAATCTTCTATGGCTAAGACTTCCCTGGTTCTATGTTCCTGTTTAAGTTTAAGAGATTTCTCTCTTAAACTTAAGTTAGAGTCTTGCCTATCTGGAGAATAAAGGGACCTGAAGTCTATGGCTTTGTTGTTTGTATTATACAATAAAGAACAATAAAATTAGATCACTGATGTGAAAAACACTTTTCTCTAAAACTTCAACAAAATAAAATACTAATTCAAATAATCAGATCTCAATTGTTTGCATGTTACTCAATAATAAGAAATTATGTAAAACGAGAAAGTAATTTATAACTGTCAAGTGATTTTAAATTAAAGAAATGATGTACATTAAGTTGAATATACATAATTAATGAGTCCAAAAACCATCTGCTACAACAAATTTACATTTTATAACACAGCAAAATAAATCAAATATAATATTCAACAGAGACTTATGCCTATTTTTTCTGCCAACCATATTTTCAATTTCTCCTTCAGAAACAATTGTGAAGAAATGTAATTGAATTAAGTTGAAGGGTAATTGGAAGCAACATATAATTTTGCTGACATGAATTGTCTGTGTAAAAATAGGTATGATAAATGAATTGCGGAGTTCTGGTTTAGATGGAAGATACAGATAAGTCAGAGAATAGTAGAAGTGTTCTTGATTTTAATTTGTTTTAAGACTTTTAAGTGAAAATAGTTAAATGTTTTGTAAAACAAATGAATATTTTTTATGGCATATTTCAGATTTGAATTCAGAGCTTCAAAATTACTAATCCATAAGTAAATATTATAACAATCCTGTAATTTCTAGAAAAGCAGGGCACATCCGATCCACTGTCGACTACACTGGATTCTTGTGTTCATTTAGCATTATACCTTAAACGAGCATGCTCCCTCTTCTTCTCTGCTCTTCTGCTCAATTTTGCAATCCTCCCTTTCTTTCCTGCTTTCCTCTGCAGGGGAGCACCACAATTTTCTGCCAATTTTAATGTGTGTGTGTGAGTATTTTTGAAAACATTCCGTTTTGAATTCTCAGGGGTGATGCACTACCTACCCCTCCACTCTCCATGTTAGTGTGGCACTCTCCCTGCCCCTTCTCTATTTTGCAAAACCAAATTGTATTCCTTTCTTTCCCTATTCCTTGTCATGCAGAATACATTCATGCGCAAGGCAATTGCTACAAGTTCTACAAAAACCAATAGGGCAGTGATATGTCAGTACTTATGCTGTAATGCCACCCAAATGTCATGTCCAGAAGTGTTTGTAGAGGGTTTTCATTCATTGAACCAGGTTGGGGTTCCAAGTATTGGGGAGTGGCTCTGAAGGCAGTCCAGGGAGACCATATGGTTTCAAAGAGGGCCGTGCGATCTTGTCTAGCCAATGTAAGTTCCTCCATCAGACATAGGTAGTCCACTTTATGCAGCCATTCTGTAGTTGACTGTACTGTGGAGGAGTTCCAGTATTTAGGTATGAGGAACTTAGCAGCATTTAGTAAGTGTGGCAACAGTGAGTTCCTGTACCTCGCAGTTGGTGTATCCGACATATGTAGTAAGCAAGACCAAGGGTCGTTAGGAGTAGCTTGACCAGTTATAGTGGCTATGAGTTTGGTGACTTGGTGCCAATAAGGTTTGATCTTAGGACAGGACCACCAAATATGACCATGAGTGCCTCTAAGGCCACATCCCCTCCAGCATTCTGAAGAGTGGGACGGGTGGATTGCATGGAGACAATCCGGTGTATAGTACCATCGAGCGAGCAATTTGAAGGAGGACGCCACGACATGCATGCTGATGGAGCATGAAGAATTAAGTAGAATCAGTCAGAGTAGTGCCTAGATCTGTTTCCCAAAGCGAAATATATGGTGGGTCCTGGAATGTCCAGGTAGAAAGCAAGATTTTATAGATTTGTGACAGCCCATGTGATGGTGGGGGGGATTTGGACAAGAGTATTTCCAGAGGATGTAAGTCATTGAGTGGTCTAAGCAGTTTGGGAAGTGAGGAGACGAAGTGGTGTAATTGATGGTACCGCCAATTATCAAGAGGTCTAATGCCAAATCTGTTTTGTAGTTGTGGCAAGGTAAGGAGGCCGGAGTCTTGCAGAACCACCATGAAGTTTAAGTGAATTAGTTGCAGACCAGAAGCAGAAGCCATTATCCGTATGTCCAGGGGGAAAGAATAAATGTCCCATTAACGGTTGCAAAGGAGAATTATAAGTACCAATTAGTTGAGGATATATTCTAGTCCATACGTCTAAAGTGGACCTAGTCAGAGGGAAGGCGGAGCTTCAAAGCTCTCTGTACGCCAGTGGAATCCAGCAGATCGCCGATAAGATAAGAGAGTTTCTAGTTCAACCCATCGTTTACCTGCCGACTGATAGGTCCAATCCAGAACTCTATTAATGGCAACAGCATAATATAAAGTGAAATCCGGAAGGGCAAGGCCCCCGACCGTTTTATTCCTAATTAAGGTCTGCTGAGAAATCCTAGCCCTGGATCGGTTCCAAACATTTATCAACCACTTTACGCATGGCCCTAAGGTAATAGTCTAGGAGGGAGATAGGAATTGTTTGCAGTAGATAAAATACCCTTGGCAACACGTTCATTTTAATAGCGCTGATCCTACCCATCAGGGTAAGGTTGGGCCGGTCGTTAGTCCATTTACTTAAGTCAAGCTTGACACTGTTCAGTAGGGCTATGTAGTTACACTGTATTAAGTCTGAGAAATTGGGGGTCAAAAAGATGCCTAAGTATTTCAATTTAAAGGGTTTCCAAATGAATGGGAGGGAGTGACGCAGGTGTTGGCATTCCGAAGGAGAGGCTGTAAGGTTCAATAGTTCAGATTTATGGAGATTAATTTTGAAGTTTGACACTAGGCCGAATCGTTCAAATTCCTTTAGGAGGTTAGGGAAAGTGATTCTGGGTTGTCTTACGAAAAAGAGGATTGCCTTGTACTTCGATTCCCCTAATATTCAAATTGTTTCTAATATTAATGAGTAAAGGTTCTAGGGAGAGGGCAAATAAGAGGGGTGACAAGGGGCATCCTTGGCGGGCGCAATTGTGAAGCTCAAAGGTGGGGGATGGAGTGCCATTTACCTTAATTTGTGCCGTAGGGTGGCAATAGAGGGACTTAACTGAGTTTATCATTCTGGGCCCTAGCCCTATGTGTTGAAGCGTGGCTATCAGGAAGTCCCAGTCGACTCTATCAAATGCTTTTTCAGCATCGGTGGAGAGGAGCATAGTCGATAGAGGCGAGGTGGAGGCATGGTTGATCAGCATCAGTGCCCGTTGGGTGTTGTCCCTGGCTCCCCTGCCCGGTATGAAACCAGTCTGGTCAGATGATATAAGTTGTGGTGCCAGTCGCTTAGCCAAGACCTTAGCATATAATTTGATGTCGGCGTTGAGCAGGGATATGGGTCTATAGCTGCCACATACAGAGGGATCTTTATCTGGCTTAGGGAAGACCGAGATGTGAGCGTGTAAAGTGGCTGGGTCTGGCGTGCACCTGTGGGGAAAGTGTTTAGGTATGTGCAGAGGTGGGGTATGAGGAGAGATTCGAAAGTTTTATAGTATTTGAGTGGGAATCCGTCTGGACCAGAGCCTTTTCCCTGCTGAGAGGAAGCTATGGCTGTATTTATTTCAGTTTCAGAAATTGGGGCTTCCAGTGAAGCCAAATCGTTCAGGTCAATTTGGAGAAAGGGGAGGTTATCAAGGTAGGAGCGAATAAAGTCCTCATGTCTCTGTCTGTGCTGTACAGAAGGATTGGGTCTGGCGTTGTATAGGTCTGCATAGAACTCCTGAAATGATTGGGCTATTTCCCTGGTGGAAAATGTTAGGGCATCAGACTTGGTCTTAATTTTGCGTTTGAATCCGGCATTTTGGCGAGCACGGAGGAGGCGGGCCAAGCGTCTCCCGGGTTTGTTGCCAAATTTGTAAATATGTTGGGATAGGTAGTTCAGAGAACGCGTGTACTTTGTGCATAGAGCCTCGCACAAACTCTGTACGGGGTGCCGTAAGTTCCTGGAGAAGGGCATCTGCCAGGGTCTTTTTATGTGTGCGTTCTAGTGTAGTGATCCTATGTGTCAACTCAGCTATTTTATGGGTGTGTTCCTTTTTCTTACGTGAGCCATGTGCTATGAATGTCCCGCGGATCGTAGCCTTATGGGCCTCCCAAATTATCCCAGGAGAGACTGTCCTCTGTTCATTTTCACGGAAATAGTGGATGAGGTTGTTATTGATAGCTGACATGACTATAGGGTCAGTGAGCAGCTGTTCATTGAGTCTCCATGAATAGGAAGGTCTAGTTTCCCCCGGTCTCCTTACATAGTTACATAGTTACATAGTATTTGAGGTTGAATAAAGACATAAGTCCAAGTCCAACCTATTGCATGTATGCATTTATGTTTGGGCAGGTGTGTGCGTGTATATGAGTCCATGTGTGATTTTGCTCTTAAGAGTACTTGTACCCCTTTATGTTATGGTCTCCAAGGAACTCGTCCAGGAGTTTCTTGAATGATTCCACACTCTTAGCTGAAATCACTTCCTGCAGCAGAGAGTTCCAGACCCTAACCGCTCTAACTGTGAAGAACCCCCTGCGCCCCTTGTGTAGAAATTTTTTTTCTACCAATTTGTGGTGGTGCCCTCAGGTCTTTGTTACGGAGCTAACCATAAACAGTTTGTTAATAATGTTGCTGTCGCCGTTTAACAGTTTATACAAGAAAATCATGTCCCCATTAATCTCCTAACCTCCAAAGAGAACATATTTCATTTTAACAACCTTGTTTCATAGTTCAGGTCTTCAAACCCCTTAATGAGCAAGAATAGGGGCATGGTCTGATAGCGTGACTGGGTGAATTTTAGCTTCCAGAAGTAGATCCAGGTATCTATGTTCTAAAAATATATTATCTATACGGGAGTATGTGTTATGTGCCGGGGAGTATATCGTATAATCCTTGTCATGTGGGTGGAGCAGGCGCCAGGTGTCCATAAGCTGGAGTTTGTGAAGATGGGACATCAGGGTGCATCTCTGCTGTCCTATCTCACCTTGTAGGAACAAGAATCTTCTGGCAGAATCAGATCTCATATCAGACAGTTGAAACGCGAGACGTCTGTGGAAACCGATGGCTACGCCACTGCGCTTGCTGGATGGTGCGGTACTGTAGTACCAGGTAGGGTAATGGCGGGAGTACAATTTAACTGGAGAGTTGTGGGCTATGTGTATCTCCTGTAGGAACACTATGTCTCCGTCCAGAACTTTCAGTTCTCTGTACAGGGCATGACATTTAAACGGAGTGTTAAGGCCACAAATGTTGTAGCTGATTATCTTAATATTCGCCATCGGATTGCACAGTTAGTCGCCCCCCGCTATCTGCAGCAAGGGGTTTAGCACCAAGGAAGGGGACAACCTGACAGGGGGAGGGGAGGAAGGGAGAGAGAGAAGGCAAGGAAAAGAGCATGAGAGGAAGAAAGATATAAAGATGAGGGAAGATATGGGGAAGGACAAGCAAAACAAAAGACAAACGCACTCAACAATTTGTTACCAGTTATACAGTAAGGAGTCCCCATAATAAGGTCTTCAGCGTTACACAGCAAAAACACTGAAATAAAATGTCACAAAAAACGGGTTCTTATGGAACCTAATACGCCATTTACAGGGAATGTGGCAGAACCATAGGAGGCGCAGCCGGATGAGCCTTTTCTAGGGCAGCCAGGAAAGATATAACACATATCTATTTCCGTAGCCACCAGGACCGACACGTACCCGCAAAAACTCATAGCGTTAGCATAACAGCAGTAAAACAAAGTTAATAAACAGGTATATTCACCAACATCACAATGGTAGTACATCCCGATGCCAGTCTGGTGGATGAGACCAGCACAACTCAGAGCGAGAGAGTGGATGAGGTGTCTTCTGCACTTGGTCAAATGGTTGGAAACTTGGTTGGAAACTGTAGCAGAGCATGGCAGAAGATGCATAGGGAACATAAGATTAGCAGGTCAAATTGCTCACTCAAGTATTGCGTTGAGCGGGTGGCAGTGAAGCTCCCACGGCCCTCCACTGTTGGTCAGGCAGTGGGGCTAAGGGATGTAGGACATCTTCCCATCCTGGTAGCTTCGGTGCAGATACATGCAGGGACGTACAGAAGTCTGCCAGGTCCTCATGCAGGGAAATGCAGAATTGACGTCTTGCCTTGTCGGCGGGCAATTAGGCAGGCCGGGAAGCCCCATCGATATTGGATGTTGTTGGAGCGGAGCAGGTCCAACAACGGACGCAAGGCCCTGCTTTGGAGGAAAGTTTCCCTGGCCAAGTCAGGGAAGATTTGTAGATGGGCGCCGTCGAAGTCCGTGAGTGGGGTCTCCCGAAGCTTCAACAAGACTGCTTCTTTATCTGTATAGTAGTGCAGGCGACAGATCACATCTCGGTGGGTTTCCGTCTGTAGTCCCAGAGGTTGCAAGCTCTATGCACTCTGTCGATTAGAAAAGGAGCAGTGGGGTCCATGCCCAGGATAGAGTTGAAGATACCACGCAGGGTGTCGGCCAAATCAGGGTCGGAGGTCGTCTCGGTGAGTCCCCTCACCCACAAGTTGTTACGTCATCCCCAGTTGTCCTGGTCTTCTAGCCGGTATGAGAGGTCTCGTTGTGCCCTGGCAGCTGACTGGAAATGGGTCTGCAGGACCATTATGGCTGTGGCGTGTTAATCCAGCCGACTCTCGGTGTCTTCCACCCTGTGGAGGAGGTGAGTGACCTCTCCCCTAAGCGAGAGTATATCGGCCTTCGGGGAGTGTTCAAGGGTGCGGAACATGTCCGCCAGGTCATGCTTGGTGGGGAGTGTGCGCATCAGCTCGTCCATCTGGACAGTATGCTGAGCCTCCCGGTTGTCTCCCGATTCTGAGCATAGATAGGGTGACTCAGGATCCGGGCCGTGTGGGGAGGATGCGGCCTGTGAGCCTGACGAGGCCGCCCCACGTGGAGTGGCTGGACACGGCCGGTCCGCAGCCAGTTACTTTTTAATAACGGCGGATGGCTTTTTTTAGCGGCACCTGACCGTGGTGTGACTCAGGATCCGGGCCGTGTGGGGAGGATGCGGCCTGTGAGCCTGACGAGGCCGCCCCACGTGGAGTGGCTGGACACGGCCGGTCCGCAGCCAGTTACTTTTTAATAACGGCGGATGGCTTTTTTTAGCGGCACCTGACCGTGGATTCTTCTTGCTCATGGTGCGGGTGATGAGAAGAGGGCTCGTCTGAGTACGGGATGTCTCAAATGCAGGTATCTAGTGCGGAGCTCCAGCTAGGCACATCTGGCCGCCGCCATGTCCTGGACACGCCCCCTATTTGCATGATTTTAATTGCTGCACATTGGACTTTGTGTTTTTCACTTTGTTCACATATTTTCATGTTTTGATATGCTCTTCTGTATATATTTTTAAAGCATATACTCATATATTTTATTGTTCATCAAATATTTCACTGAATTGTACTTATTTAGCCCGGCACATGCTTTTGTTTCATTGTCATGCTTTGCTTCAATACTTTTTAATTCACTAAGCCCAAACCAGTTTAGTGATTAGGAATTCTGGCTTTTCTCCCACTTCCGCCTGCTGAATGCTTGTTCTGGGTCTGTGACTCAAATACTGCAGCAACACACACAGCCAAGCAAATAACATATATATATATATATATATATATATATATATATACATTTTTTAAAAGTAAATAACAAAATAACATTGATTATCTCATTACAATGGCACCCAGAAGTAGGTTGAATAAATTAGGCAGCAAGTGTCTTTGAAGTTGATGTGTTGAAAGCATAAAAAATGTGCAAGTGTAAGGATTTAAGCAACTTTGACAAGGACCAAATTGTGATGGCTAGATTACTGGGTCAGAGCAACTCCAAAACTTCCGCTTTTATGAGATGTTCCCAGTCTCCAGTAGTCAGGAACTACCACAAGTGGTCCAAGGAAGGAAAATTGGTGAACCAGTAACCGAGTGGGCAGCCAGGGCTCATTGATGCATGTGGGGAGCGAAGGCTGGCCCTTGTACTGAGATCCAATATAAGAGCTACTGTAGCACAAATTGCTGAAAAAGTTAATGCTGGACCTGATAGAAAGTGTCTGAACACAAAGTGCATTACAGTTTGTTGCGTATGGGGCTGCGTAGCCGCAGACCGGAAAGGGTGCCCATGCTGACCCATGTCCACTACCAAAAGCTCCTACAATGGGCACATAAGCATCAGAACTGGACCACGGATCAATGAAAGAAGTTGGCCTGGTCTGATGAGTCAAGTTTTGGTCATAATGTTATGGCTGATCTGTGTGTGTATTGTGGCATTGTGAGGCAATACCACGGTGTTAGGTGGCCTCAAAGTCACCCAGGGTTCTCAGCCAGAGGGGCTGAGTGGCTCCAGGAAGACATTACTGGTACCAGGAGAGAACTGCCTTTTCAGTTCTTTCTGGTCTCTACATACACATACATACAGTACTGTGCAAAAGTTTTAGGCAGGTGTGAAAAAATGCTGTAAAGTAAGAATGCTTTCAGAAATAAAAGTGTTAATAGTTTATCTTTTATCAATTAAAAAAATGGAAACTAAATCAACAGAAGAAAAATCCAAATGACCACCTTTGCCTTCAAAACAGCATCGATGTTTCGAGGTACACTTGCACACAGTTTTTTAAGGAACGACCAAACATCTTGTCACTGTTGTTGCAGACACTCATTATTGTACCACTCTCCAGCCCTTCGACTAACAAACTGCCTCCTGCTACAGCCAAATATTTAAAATTTTGACCCATCAGTCCAGTTCATTTAGTCTCCATTCTTTTTTTTGTTTTCTAAAATTCAGATCCATTCGATATTCGGAATTTGGAATTCAGATAGATCCGAAGTCTTTGATTTTGGAATTCGGATCTATTCATATTTATTAGGTTGTTTTTAAATGTGGCATTTTCAGACCCCCTCCTGCACCATACCAGGCCACATGCCCTCAACATGGGGAGGATGTTTTGCTAGGAGGACCCAAAGCATCTTGTTCCCTATGTTGATGGGGACAAGGACCTTCTCCCCACAACCCTGGCCCATTGTTGTGGGGGTCTGCGGGCGGGGGGCTTATTTGAATCTAAGTGCACCCTTTATGAAATCCCCCACCCTCCTGTGAATAACAACTACCCCCTACTCATTCACCAAATAACAGTGAAATAGTAAATTAACACACCACACCATGCTCAAAAGTCATTTATTTGAGAGAAAAAAATGACACAGTTGTTAAGTCCTTTATTCCAAACCCCCACCAAAAAAAATGTCCATCGTTGTAATCCCCAGGTCAATCACATTGTCCAGCGATGTAGATTTCTGTGAATCATGATGCTCGTCACTCGCCAACTCGACTAAACAAAAAAACCCCGCTACCTGCCACCACGTCCAATCCTGAAGAACACTGGCCGCAAGTGACAGGTTTGCTCTGAAAGGTAACTTGTTCTGCCCTTTGTTTTTCGATTTCATGACAACTCTCGGTCCCCTAATGGAATGTAAACAAAGGGTCAGAAAAAGTCCTGTGATGTTATTACTCACTCCGTCCCATTGTTTACATTAAGGAGCAGAGCTATCATTATCAGGATTGGATGTGGCGGCAGGCAGAGTGGATTTTTTGTTTTGATGTGTTGGTCAGTGGCAGGCATAGAGATTGACAAGGATCTACATTGCTGAAAGACGTGACTGACCTGGGGATTACATCGATGGACATTTTTGTTTTTGGAATACATTTTTGTTTTAAGTGACAACAGTGTTGTGTGTTTTTTTTTCAAATAAAGACTCTTGAGCACGGTGTGGTGTGTTTATTATTTTATTGTAATTTGGTGAAATAGTAGGGGTAACAACTACCCCTTACTCATTCACAAGGAGGGGGATGGGATCTGAGTGCCCCCTTTATAAAAGGAGGTCCGAGATTCAGATAAGCCACCCTGCCCGCAGACCCCCACAAATACCAGGCCAGGGTTGTGGGGAGGAAACCCTTGTCCTAATCAAAAAGGGGACAAGGTGCTTTGCCAGGGGGTCCCCCTCTGGCGAAGCACCCTCCCTATCCTTGAGGGCATGTGGACTGGTATGGTGCAGAAGGGAGGGGGGGCACACAATCGAATTGAATGTCCAAAAATGCCTATTTTCATCCGGATTTTAGTTTGGATGAGAACAAATGCATGTATAACATTTCTATCTATCTATCTATCTATCTATCTATCTATCTATCTATCTATCTATCTATCAATTTATCGTATATGTTCATGAAAAGTTATATACAGTTGTGTACGTACAAGCTGGATCAACACCACTGAGACATTTAATAGAATTCCAAACAATCTTTTCAGAGGGAAAGTGGTAAGCTGGAAACAGCGGATGAAATATATTTCTTGAATTGTTTACACAGAAAAAAAACCCATGGATGCTGAGAATCAATGTTGAATACCTGACACTAAAGAAGAAATCTGTCCATAAAAAAATACCATCTATTCAGGTAAAGAGATCAACTGGCATTCTGACAGCATGTGGCCACACCACTGGAAAACATTACAGAGCTCTAGCTATGGAGAGACTGGACAAAAAGGGCTGCATATTTGAAAATACATAAGAAGAATTCTATAGTCATAATAAAAGACGACAAAATAACACCATTAAATTACAAAATTGAAGAATTGCTCACAAACTTAGACTACATAAAATTAAAATGATTCCATAAAAATAGTGTTTTTTTACAGGAAAAAGATTGCTCTGACAGGGTCCATCAAGAGGACAGTGAAACATCTAACATTTGATTGCATGCCGTTTATCTTACCAAGGTGGTCACAGTGCTCTACCTCCCTAAGTATGGAAGGAAATGCAATTCTTGGGTTAGAAACATAGAGTAAGTTGATTGGGTAAAGCACTACACCTGACCTGTGTTAGGTGCATTGCTTTACCCAATTAGGGCTTCATAAGGGCACTGTGCGGTGCGCAGTGCCTCGTGGGGTGCTCGATGGGTGAAAAGCCCGCCGAATGCCCTGATAGTTTGTGTGTTCGACGAACACACAAACTAGTGATGTTCGAGTCAAACTGATGGTCAACTCAAACATCGAGCCCATTACTACTCTTCTGCTGTAGAGATTTCAAGACCACAGGGTCAATGGTACATTTGTAATGTAGCTTTTTCTCTTTTTTAAGACGAGTGCTATAGGCAATAAAGGTACATTTTAGTGCTTCTCACTTAACTGGGGGAGCAGTAGTGTTGTGTGTATGGTCTGAAAATATTCAACACAGCTTGTGTTATAGTCTTTTTGGGAGCGCTTTATTTATTCTTCAAAAGGAAGGTCTGTGATGTGTTAGAAAATGTGATTGTGAAAAAAATGGGAAAAGGGTCTGACCATAACTGTGTTCTTATGCTTGCCTGGTGTTGCCAACTGAACATGCAGTGAGAGGTGAAACGGTAATTAATTCTGCTATTAAAGTAATGCATCAGACAATTTCAAGTATAGTTTGTCTATTGGGTGCAGCATGCAGTTTTTGCAACTTGTAAAGTTGTGTTTATTTTAGGGCTGGGGAAATTAACAATTAATTCCTCGATTTAATTGTTAAACTTTTTGATCGATTAAAATTATTTTGATCGAAAATTAAAAGACTCACCTCTCTGCCGGCTTCCGGGAGTCCCGCTAATGCTGCTGCTACTTCAAATATTAAGCTAATACTTATGTTTAAATCACCCTTAGAGCTTTGCTGTTTTACTATACCATGTAAATACATTTGTAATCCAGCACGTTATTATTCTGAGTTGCTGGATTCGTGTGATCCTAGTTCATTTTATTACTTCATTGCTGTGCTGTATTTGTATAGGCCAATGTAGTTGGATCTGTATGTGCGTTATAATTAATCGATTAAAAAAATTTCATTAATCGAACACAAAAATTTTAATAATTACCAGCCCTAGTTTATTTAAAAGATGTGGGAGGAGCTAGTGGTGGAGTTAAGGGAAGTGTCCAAGGCTACAGTGAAATCCCCCTCAGAACTGTCACACCTTCCATAATGTGGTGAATGTAAATAGTTTGTTATATAGTTTGCATTTGAAGAAAAAAAGATCCCTCTTTATCTATTAGTTCTACATTTTGGATGGACAGTGAGTGAAAGCCAATTACAACCTCTCTGGATTTGCGGTTAAGGTTATACCACTTAACTAGTGCTTTGTTGGGATCACTGGGGCATTAGTGGCCTGGAAGTTTGTTTCCTGGAGAAATAGGACCTGCACACACTGTTTACATATTGAGCACCTTGGAATGGTATACTCGTTATGCTTGACATTGGCTACTTCCTTTTTGTATTTACCTTTTTAATCTTTCCTTGCAAGTTATGCTTAGCGAGAGTCACTTCCTTTTTGTATGTACCTTTTTATTTTAAAATGTGTGTTTATATTGTCTGTAGTAGTGTTTTTAGACTGTATTTAGACTGTCATCCCTTTTCCCCTCACCTCCATTCCTCTCACTTTCCTTTCAACTCAGGGGAACCTCTAATACATACTGGCCACATTTGTTAATCCCATATCCCCCATGACAAGCAATCATTCTGCTACTCTGAGGGGACAGTAAGTTGTGTGGAAGCAATGATATGCAGCAGAGCATAGTTTGGCAATAGGGTGAATCTTGAAGTAGTAACTTTCCATGAGAAGAGGGTGACCCCAGAACCAAAGGGGTTCTGAGGTAGGATATAGCTGGCAGAAGCTTTAGTGTTCAAAATAATTGTCCTGTAGGATAAGCTGAGTCAGATTCTGTGTAGCGTAGTGAAGTGAATTGCCATGAACAGACCAGTGGCAGCATAGCAATGGAGTGTCTGTATGTGGGGGTCACATAGGTCACTAAGTATGGGTTCAAGAAGGAAGAGATAGCAACGAAAAAAACAATACCGGCGCCTCTGGTTGCAGGATGGGCTGGTTGTAAAGTTGGCTTAAACACTCAAAAGGCGGCTCTCACTGGTCAAAAAAACCATCGATCTAGGAAACAAGGGACAAAACAGAGCGCCTCCATAGTGTAAAAGTGTAATTTATTTGTACAACACGCAAATAAAAATGTACTTACAGGAAAGTCGGTGGCTAAAAGCATACAAATGGTGATAAAGTATACAATCTCTAGCAGCGGAAGTCTGAAGAAGTACAGCACATCAGCGTCCTCTGCCCCCTTGAGTTCTAAAGGTTCTAAAGGTTTCAGGAGCACGCCCCCTTCATCAGAACATGCCTCTGAAACGCGTAGACCTTTAGAACTCAAGGGGGCAGAGGACGCTGATGTGCTGTACTTCTTCAGACTTCCGCTGCTAGAGATTGTATACTTTATCACCATTTGTATGCTTTTAGCCACCGACTTTCCTGTAAGTACATTTTTATTTGCGCGTTGTACAAATAAATTACACTTTTACACTATGGAGGCGCTCTGTCTTGTCCCTTGTTTCCAAGGTAGAGATAGGATTAAGGGACAGTCTGTAGTGCGGTTTGAAGGGACCTCCCAGGGTAGTCCATTAAAGCGTATGATCAGTGAGAAGTCAATAGAACCTTGTCAATAGAACAAGGAGACTCAGCCAGGAGGCAGGAGGGGGGCAATGTCCCATGGCATTGGGGTCAGGATAGCTGTGGGAGAAGGGGGCACAAATTACTGGGCAATGCCTGACGGGGGTTGAGTTCCTATAAAAGAAATCATGGGGGTGTAAACAGCAACCTTATTTAAATCCTCCAATCAGGTTACGCCCAATGTACATTTGGTAGGCAGTGTACAGAAAGGAGGATATATAAGGTATTGTTAGCAAACCACGTGCTGTCTTTTTAGCTGGAACACAAAGGCATTCAGTATGAACAGGCGAGAAGCTGAGAGGTAAAACTCCACCACACTTACATTGTCTTGTACATATTGTTTTGTTTGTTATTTGTAAATATGTAACCCTACCAATAAATGTATATTGCTGATGGAACTACTTCTTTTGTCTAAGAATCCTCAGATCTAGGGGTGTTTATGTGAATATTATTGTAGTCATTGGAATATATTTACATATCCATTTCACCTGGGTAATACCCTTTCCCAATGTAGCCAGCTGTGTGAATCTTAATCCAAGGGATCTTGGCATGGGAAGTAGTAAGGCTGTGTGATAGTAAACTTAGGCACTCCTAGACTCACCAAGGATAAGAGTCTGGTATTGGGGGAAACCCCATGTGAGTTTTTTGTTTGTTACTCTTTCTGTAGGATGTACTACTACTAAAAATACTATTTGTTGATTAATGACATTTCCCTTCCGGCTTTTTTTTTTGTTGTAAAAAAAACAGCATGCCCACGCCAAAATGACCATCCAAAATAAATACCAGTTCCTTAGGATACAGCCAGCTTTAAGTGAATAATTAAACTTTTATGGAAGTCTTCTTACTGATTAATATACGTTACATATACAATTGAATAAAGTTCCACTAATGATATATTGTAATATATAATATTATAATACTATAGTAACCAGTAACATTCCAAGGTGCTCAATTAATTACATGTGTAAACAGCGTGTGCAGGTTCTGTTTCTCCAGGAAACACACTTCCAGGCCCCTAATGCCCCAGTGATTATTATATATTGTAATATATAATATTATTTTATATTGTGATATATAATATTATAATTATATAATGAATATGTAATTATACAGTATAATTACATATACATTATAATTACTTTACAGTTTCTTATTTTGGCATATTGCCTAAATTTTTGCGCATTTAGACTTTGCATGGGCATTTATTTTAAACCACTGTATGAATTGTTATTGTTTTTGTAAGTAAGGAAATAGTTAACTGGAGTGGAATTAAGGCAATCACTGGACACTTAATGACATTTTTAATGCTACCAAATGTGAAGCCTTGACAGAGAACATAACAAAAAAAATTAAATATATCTCTTGAAGATAATACAAATACAGAAAAATGGATTTAAAAATATGAAATTCTATTCATTACAAATATTGAGGAGATGCTTTCAATGTTACTCTTTTACCATTGTGTTTTTACCTGCTCCTGTGCTCTACACTTAGGGTTATCATCAACCATGTGTTATTGAATAGACATTAGCCCCATTCCCAGATGTTCTGTTTTGTTTCACAGGGCTTAATGCAGCAGATTGGTGTAGTAGCAATAACAGCTAGATGCTATGTGGCACCTGAAAGTGCCCAGTATGTAGCTGCAAGGTCACTTTGCTTTGTGTGACCCTAAGTCAGATTTGCTTTTAGTAAGTATGCTTTGAGGTAAAACACATTAAATAACATGGACAGAAGAGATTGGTTTGAAAGTGTAGAGAAAGAGTTAGAAGTATTCTCATTATTATTCTAAAAAAACTTTCTGTAAGGATAAATGTACTTTAATTATGTCTTTATGCCTTTAACTATGATCCACATATGCAGGCGTTTGAATTTAAAAACAATTTTCTGCTTTTCAGTTAGACCAAAGAAAAATGAAAAACACATTTCTATCTCCCAATATAAGCTAAATAGTACAATTTGTTGGGCACATCTGTATTTATATATGAAGTAACACTTTTGAAGAGTAAGCATTTTGCACTTCTTTTTTAGCTACTCAGAATGTGAAATAGCTGTGAGAAATGGAAGAGGTATTGAAGTCTGACAATTTCTATGGAATTGAGTAGATTTTTTTTACACATGAAAAGATTCAATTTATTTTACAGCAAATAAACTACAATAACTGTAATCACACTTGATGCAAATGTATGCAGAGGCATCTTTCTAGAAAACAAATCACATCTATTAGCTATAATCATTACCATTCTTGATGTGGAACTCGTGGAAAATGAACATACATCTCATTCTGAGGACTCTTTAGTTACTCGTGCATGAGCCCCGGGTATTAATCCTACTTCACATCAAATACAATTTTCAGTTAATTAAATTACCTAAGTTATATAAATAAACAGTTACATTGTTTAGGATAATTGTATTATTCAGCATTTCCAAAAACTAGGGACAAATTCATTAGGCTCATAACAAGTAACTAAATTAGTGGTGTGCCTACAGGCTTGCAGCAGCCAGAACTGTTACTAGAGTGGGTTGGTTGGCTTCTGAAATTTTGCTTTTTGATACTTTTCAAGGCATTACATTTTGGCTACCAATAATCATAAAACTAGTAGGTGGGTAATTTGGTTGAGAGTAGTTCACAATAAATAATGTACACTCAACCAAGCCTTGAACCTTAGTTTAATTCTCAATCTTTAACCTAAAATCTAACCCTAATCATCTAATGACCGCAACCTCTATGTATAAGCTCATTCCATGATCTTACCTCTAATATACAATCCCAGTTCAACTCTTTAAATTGATCTGGCCTAAGGTCCAACTCCTGGTTACTCTAAAAAATGATCTAGCTCTTTTCTCCCCTCCACCCCGCAACCCAATTTTAATAACTTTAATCATACATAGCTTCAAAGCGACAAGTGCATTTTTTAGCTCCAGCCTCGGGTGGTGGTTAGGCTTCTATGCTGCCCATGCCACAATGTTTTTATATCTGAGTGCTGTTCCATGCAACAGTACACTGTGAGCCCAGACTGTGTGATGACACTGAAGCCAGGGGCTGTGTCTTTGACAGCCTGGGACCATAGAAAGGGGTTAGATGATGCTGGGAATAATTTAACCTAGAAGCAAGGAGGTTACCACAGGTGGAGGAGGATGTTAAGGGCAGAGCTGGAGCATGGAGAAGGTAAGTAGTTATTTTTTTACTTTGTTTACACAGCGGAGGGCAAGATTGTATGAATTACTAAAAAAAACCCTGAAGCTGGATTTGGGTTTCACTTCTCACTAACCCTTATCCCATCTTTGAATCCCTAGACACACAGTAGACATACAGTATATATAATGTCAGTATTTCATTAATCCGAGTATGACAAACATTGCTACCTGTGCATCCTCCCCTTAGAGTTATATCATATGTAATGTTACCTTTATTTACTCTATTAAAAACTTTTTAATTTATTAAACTCTTTTTTCCTCTTTCCTTTAGCACCCATTCCACTTTAGAGGGAGGTACCTCATTTTCTATTGACCATTGTTATCCCTTTAATTTTATCTCTATTTACATTCTTCTATTAAATGTCTCTTTTCCCTCCCTCTAACTAATAAATTATGCCCAATATGTTTGCCCCATTCAGGCTTCATCAGGGGTCTGTGCAAATTGGGCCAACAAAAATGTGCTAGTGCTTTTGTGCCATCACCAGGAAAACAAACTACTGGTAGTTTTTGCTACAATATTACATCTAGTAAAAGATGTGATAGGCCTGTGTTCCATAATGGGAAGAGTTATTCTCCTGCGGTACAAACAATCCTGACCTAGATTTCTGCTAATTAAAGCTTCTTCTACTTGACTTCTGTTTTGCCTGTATTCCAGCTGACTTATTAATAATAATAGATTGGGTTGCTACTATCATAGAGTACACAAGGTACAAACACAGCTGAGGATTATATATGTTTTCTGTTTTAACCACCAATTGGTTTATAATTGTGTAAAGCCAAACTTGTGATTTACAAAATTTTGCCACACTGCATGGATATCACTGTTCCACTTGTTTGTTCAGGTGTACTGCTTTCTTTATGGTACTTTTTTTAATTAATTACTATATTATTTTCTAACATTGTATTGCCTTTTGACTGTTGGCTCCAGCTGTCTCAGTGTCTCTCTCTGTACAATGCTCTGTGTCAACCTCATCTGGCAGGCTTGTTTGTTCAAGAGCACAATGTAATATTATGTTGAGCACATGGTCAGAACCCACACTGATTGTTTCTCAAGTGTTAGGGTAGACCTGGAGCTGTCATTTGACAGCCTGGTCTGAGAACTAGTAGTGTACAAAAAATGGTCATTCCTTGTTCCCACGTGGAATGCTAATTAACTGAGGATGTTAATAGCCTGACAACAGAAACCATCTAGAAAGAGAAAAATGCAACAGTTTATCTGACTAGGCACATCTTTCAGTAATACATGGGACTTGTACATTTGATAGTTTTTTTGTGTAATTTAGCTTTAAAGTGTCAAAATCAATAAATATTTCAACAGTGAAAAAACAATGTAAAACATACTGAACAAGCTGAGTTAAAAAATGAATGAGCAACATGTGAACAGGTAATAAACACGATCAAAAGAATTATTGGTTAGAACATCTTCCTGCAATAAATAGAGGGAACATTGACATTAAAAGGTTGTAGTTTTAATTAAGCTTATCTTAGCATCATAATATTTAATCTCTTCTCCTCCTATTTCTCATAATGAGTAAGTATCTAAAGTCAAAATGAAAGTACAATTAATTAATAGGTTTCCATTTGTAAGTAACATATGACTTGCATGAGAAATATATTGCCAGTTTTACAAATTGGAAGGCACCAATATATAGGATTTTGAAGGAAAAATATTTTAATGGCCCTGTGCAGTCTTGTAAATAAACTTGTGTTTTCTGCAACTGTGTACACAAATGGCAGCTATAGTTATAAAAATAGATGGCTACATTTTTTAAATTAATCCTTTGGCTGTCACAATATATAACTTTCCCCCGCTTGAAAAGCACCCTCCCAATGCCAAGGGCATGTGGCCTGGTATGGTGGTGGTAGGGAGGGCTGCTTGCTCGTCTCCCCCCTCCTTGCCTGCCTTGCCAGACTGCTGCCCAGATTAAGGGTCTGGTATGGGATTTTAGGGGGGACCCCGTGTTTTGGTTTTTCTTTTTTTTTTGGCATTGGGGTTTCCCCTTAAAATTCCTACCAGACCTAAAGGGTCTGGAATGAATTAGGGAGGGGAATCCCACACCTTTTTATTTTTTTAATTATTATTTCTGTGAACAGTTAAACACTTGTGTGTATTCTGTGACAGCTGTCAGATTCTTTGTCAGCAAAGAAGCAGAAGCTGTTATAGAATAACACATATCTCTCAGCTTCTTTCTTTCTTTAAATTTTGTAACAATATTCTGTTACTTTGTTTTAATTCGGGATACAAGTCCTGAATGTCAACACAGACAGAAGCCAGAGATCGGCAAATGCCAGCTCTCGGGCTTGTTGTGTTTCTTTCTAATGAAATTCGTATGTATCTGAGTCCCCCCATACATACACGCATGCAAACAGGGGTCGGGTGCACATAAGTGCGAAAACGACGATTTCGCCCATTACGCCGCACATGTTACATATCGTCGCAAACGTCGGAATGAGAGTAATAGTTCTAGGGCTATCAATCACTGATAAAACTAAACTGATGAGCTGTAAAAGCTTTTAAAGCGTCTCCTATAGTCAATTTTGGGTATGGTGTTTTTTTGCGATTTCGCGGGTGCACGCAATTTTAAAGCATGACATGTTTGGTGTCTATTTACCCGACGTGACCCCGTCTTTTATATTTTCCCAAAAATATGGGTAATAATCATTGTTTTCTAATATAATGAAAAAAAAACTTTTTTTTCCCAAAATGTTCAATAATTTTTCCTTAATATAGTAAAAAAAATAATTTGCAGTGGTGATTAAATACCACCAAAAGAAAGCGCTATCTGTCCCCAAAAAAGGGTATAAAATTCATTTCAGTACAGCGTTGCATGACGGAATAAACGTCAATCAAAGTACCACAGCACTGAATACTGAAAAATGGCCTGGCCAGGAAGGGGGTCTAAACACCTGGTCTTGAAGTGGTTAAAAATGTTTTTGCATATATCTACTGCTTGCTAGCAGTAGATACATGCAAAAACATGCGGGGGTTTAATAACCCTTTAAGCTCGCATTATCATTGCACTTTATTCTTATAGGTGAACTTACACTGGGAAGGGGGCATTGGTATTTCCATAGACATTTTGCCACTGAGCTGGGTATGCTTACTGATGAGGGTAACTTTTTAAAAGTGTTTAGAAATATACAGTATGTAATATGGCTTAATTGTAACCTGCCAAATAATTGAAATAAATTCTTGTTGATATTGAAGCACTGTGCGATTTTCTCTACATTTACATTTGTTCATTGCTTTAGCAATATATTAACAATTTTTTCATGAACCCAGTCAAAATCCTTCCTATACTGTTTAGATGTCAGTCAAATTAATTCTTATTGGGGGCTATGTTTTTCACACATGTTGCCTTTTCCTTTTAATACATTTACCTTTCAACAACTCAAAGCCCAAAACAAAGTATCTGCAACCAATAAATAATCAGATTCCTATACATTTGATTGGGCAGATTAATATCAAAGCTGATTTCTGATTAGCTGAAATAGATTAATGTTCCCTATTAGTCTTTTGCATATGTTATTAATTCTGACATGTATACATTACTGAACATTCTGTCTTGTTCTGACATAAAATAAAACATAAAAAAGACAGTTTCTGCTGTGTATCTACTATACTGTAAAAAATCTTGTATGAATCTATAGAATTAAACCATTAATTGTAGAGCTCGTTCCAAAACTTGGCAAGAACACTATCAACTATATAGCCACAAGCTTACTATTATTGTTTTTTTAACACAAGCATTAAAAAGGTCAAGTGTTTTCAGCAAGATATACACTACTACGCTATAGAAGTCAGCATGCATGTGAAAAATGATGTTAGCAGACTATTGTGCATTTTGTCAGCTTCCACAAATTTTGCTGAGCACCTCTTGTCTTTTTTGGAGAGCCATAATAATAACTGATTGGGAAAACGGTAGATTAATGAAGATAATCCATCTAGGAGGAAGGTATTTTCAAAATTTACAGCACACAAGGGTGGCTTGGAATGTACTAGACATCCAAAAGGTTCAACCCAAGGTCTTTGCCAGCAAGTATGCTGTAAATAAATTTAGATGAAAGCAAAATGTATTTCTTTCAGGAGAGTTTTATCATATTTTTCAAAACTTTAGTCCTTTCCTTTTAACAGCAGCAAATGTTGAGACTCAAGATAACATTCTGTGCTGTAATTTAGCCTGATGCACAATGAACCACACCGTTACAATTAAAAAAAATATATCTGCAGACAATAGCAGTGTTCGGATCTATCCTATCTATCTATCTATCTATCTATCTATCTATCTATCTATCTATCTATCTATCTATCTATCTATCTATCTATCTGTGTTATTTGGCCAGTGAAGGGATCATCATTTTAAATGTAAATATGTTATGTATTTGGAGGGGGGACAACAGACACTTGGAGGGTATATACTGTACATCTAAGTACTACTTGAGCTATTATAATTTACAACCTCTCAGTTCTGAGCTCCAGCCGAATGATGGATCACTGGTAAGGTCTAGTGCAGACCTTACTAATGATCACCGCTAGATCATCAGGGAATGAATCACTATCTCTGGATACGCAATCGTGTAGCCAGGGATAGTGACAGATTCCTAACTGCATGTAATCCTTTCACATATGATGATGACATGCGGTGTGCATTCATTTACATGCAGCAGCTGTCACCCAATCATTAATTTTAATGGGTGACAGTTGCCGCTTCTAACATGTACAGACATTAACACTGGTACCTTATATAGTAGCGGCCCCCACTGGACTAAAAAATTTGTCCAGTGGCCCCCCTGCTGTACGGGCTCCTCAGCACTCGGCTACCACTTGTATCTTCCTCAGCCCACCCCAGTTGCTATTGGCTAAGTGGGAGAGTGTAGCACTGCCATTGGCTGCTCATGTATTTTAGCAGAGTAGGGACAGAGAAGACACATCAAGGCTGCTTGGGGCTTCACATGGGAGAAACATCGCTGTACCCCCCCCCCCC
>NW_017306368.1:1915838-1921546 GCF_000935625.1 Nanorana parkeri | reverse complement strand
GACCAATGCACTCTGCGTTGTAACTGACCTCTGTCCCAATACTAAAAACCGATACCAGCACTTACATTTTTCAAATTGACTTAGGTGTCTTAGGTACGGCTGGGGACCTTGCGGCCGCCTTCTGGGGAGCCACGCAATGCCTGCTTACAGCGCCTCTGCCACCCGCACATCTCCCCTTACTAAGACCCTCCCCACCCTTCCTGACAAGCTCTGCCCAACACATTAGGCCAGAACCCCAGAGTAGAGCAGCAGCAACAGAGTATGTGGCAAATGTATATACTATTATTCTGCATTACTGTATAATATATTGCTGGGATTTGTAGTCCCTTTACATCTGGTGATATTTTGCATTACTGTATAATGTATTGCTAGGATTTGTAGTCCTCTATAGCTGGTGGTATTCTGCTTTTCTGTATAATGTATTGCTGCGGTTTGTAGTCCTCTATCGCTATAGGTGATTATTTACACAGCCCTGGTGTTTGCTGAAATTGAAAAGCTTTTGAGAGTTTTCCTCTCTTTCTCAAGTCTGAAGCAATACTTGAGGAAGAAAGAAAAACTCTTGAAAGCTTTTCTTCTAAGTATTAGGTTAGTACAATAAAAAGGTATCACCGCATACCGCATTACTCTCGTATTTTGTAATCTTATTTATATATACTTCTTTAGTTTTTTTCAGTGGTATGATTTAGTAGTAAAAAATATTAGTGCCCCCCCATTTTGACTGTGGTATCTTATGTGCCCCCCCCCTATATATTGTTCCTAGAGTCGCCACTGTAGAGCACATAGGATTTGCAGCTAATTGGGCCAATCTAGATTTTAAATCAGACAACCTGGTTATTTTAAAAAGGTTTTTTTTACATTTTCAAGCTAAAAAACTCGCTGCCACCAGGGCCACTAATGAGCTCAGGACAAACATCCCATGAGTGGAAACTCCTAAAGACAGTTTGTTCTAATGACTTCTACCAAATTCAATCAACATCGCAGAAACCATGTCATCATGCCAATGAGGATTTCCCTTATCTCCTCCTCTATCTCTATGCTGGATAAACACCTCTCGCCTCCATCCCCGAGTTAAAAAAATATGTTAGATTAACAGAACGGAATAGGGCAGAAGAGCTTACAATAAGGGTATAAGGATGTAATACACAAGATGGAAGAACTTGTGATTTAATAAAAGAAATTGAATGATACAGAAGGTCATAGAGCTTACAAAAAGGGATTCACCGATACCGGTATTGGTGCCAATACTGGGCAAATGCCCCGATACTAAATGCAGATACTGGAGCTTAAAATGTTTTAATTGAAGTGGCTGCCTGAAGTCCCGTGATTGTTGGGCACCTCTGCAGCCTTCCTGTGAACCGCTGCACCTGTTTACAGTGCCGGCTGCACATCTCCTCCTTACTGTGGAAACCCGCTGTGTTGTTTACAGCGCTTCTGCTACCCACACCCACCTGCGAGACCCCCCGGACCCCTGGTGAGATGCCATATGCCAAAGTGTGGCTTACACTTAGTGGCACTTCCTGTAATTCCCTCTCTAGTGCTGTTTGTCTCCTAAAAGCTGCACCCCTATTACAAGGCAAACAGACGTGTTTTGCCACAAGCTGGTGGGCTCACTTTGAGTGGTGGGTCCAGGGCAACTGTCTTGTTTGCTCTTCATGGATAAGGCAGCCCTAACTGCCACTGTTTTTATGAAGTCTCAGCTTTATCCATCCATCTTCTCATGCTGGTGCTATTCATTACTACTGGCAGTAATTTATAACCCCAGCATAAGAGACAACATGTTTTGGTCTTACACTACACCTGTAAGGATTGACGTATGATGGTTTGCAATGTTGGCCTCCTTCTGAGAATGCTAGTTGCCTGGCTGCCTCTGACTTTGTTGCCTTTTCCCTATTGCCCCTAAACAAGCATGCTGTACATAACTGTTAAAAATGTGTGATTTTACATTATCTCTTTACTCAATGCCATTCCTACCTTATTTGCTGCCTCAGGCAGTTGACCTGTTTGGTGGTGGTGGGGGGGTTACATAGTTACATATATGTTGCTGGTTGTTGTTCTGGGGGGAGGGAGGGGATTGCTGTGCTGCTGCGCTGCTGCTGCTTGTTCTGGGATTGGGAAGCGTGGGTGTTAGTGATGCTGGTGTATGCTGGCAGATGCGGTGGGACAGGCCATCCTATCCAGCTCACTGATGTCACTGATTGACAGGAGCTCAGTGGGACACCATCCAGATTGTCCTGCTCAGCTCTCTGGCAACTGATGACATCAGTGAGCTGGGTGGGAAGCCGGACAGAGCATTGCAGGTTGCTAAGAGTGCTCAGCAACCTGTAATGCTGTGGCCACCACTCTGTTATTGCCCCACACATCTGCCTCCCCCCAATGAGATGCTGACTGAGGTGATAGCCTTGGGCTGCCTCATTGTAGGGACCACTCTGTCTATACTGTACTTATTGCAGGTCCAGGACTCAGAAAGGATTAAAACTAATTCATCAGCATGACAGGCAACTGACATTTTTAAACGTGAGGTCACAATGACATCCTATTCATTTCTTTCATGATGGGTATAATTTTAAGTGACATTATTACTTACCTGACAAAAAAACAAAACAGAAAATACCCTGCAGCAGAATAAGCGAAATACTCACTTTCTGCTGGTTATCACATTAAATCTTTGCTGTCTTGCAGATCTCTGACAGCTATTGTTGTCTGACAATTCCAGGAGTGTCAGTTAACGTGGCCCTTGTTGGCAGGCTATGATTCCTCCCATCAAATCATACATCACTGCAGGACACAGTAGTGATGTAGGAGCTGGTTGTACAGTTGGGAATTCACTGGATCTGGGACAGGTGAGAGTGGTGGTGGAGGGAGTTAGGTTTTGGGGCCTGCAATAACAAGTTACATTTTAAAGGCAGTTGGTGCAGTCCCCATGTGCAGGGTTAGATATCCGGAGAAGCCTGTTTTTGTTTCTTATAAATCCTGGGTGATGTCATTGACTAAAAATGTTCATGACCAATAACCATATTTGGCCAATGACAGCACCCAGGATTCCCATCTAGTTTGTTTAATAACAGAAGCTGTGAATCTGACTGTCATTTAGTGGTGGTAGCAACATCATTGGACACGTCAAGATAGTGGCAAGGAAGCATTGAGTGGCAAGGAAACATCATCAGAGGGCAGGTCATTGTAATTGAAGCTGGATGTCATGACTGGTGATAGATTTACATCAAGGGACATTGTTTACATTTTCTTAATGTTAGTTTTTATTAAATGACTTTTTCATGGTATGTGTGTTTATTTACATTTTACTGTTTTTGGAATAAGTAATAAGGAGTACTAATATACCCTGTACTCATTCCTCCAGAGGAAAGAAAAGGATGTGTGGGAGTCCACTTACACATTTTAACCACATACCTTTGATAAAGCTCCTGTGTGGAGCGAAACATGCCATGTGTGAGGTGGCTTATGCCTGTGCGGTGATTCCCATTGCCAATCTCATTCAAGCTCAATACTCATCTTGTTGAAGGATATCACTTATACAGTGTATGCAATATTTGCTCCCCAGAGATCTGTTTCATTGGAAGCCAGGCGTGTAGACTTTTTGGGAGAATCAGGGAACTCTTACTTGGAATGACCAGACACTAAGCGCTCGTGAGACTATTTCAACCTTATCTTGTTTACTGCCCACAGTTGGATACAACAAGTCAAAATGATTTATCCATATTCGATACAACTCATAGGCATATAACAGGGAGGGTGGTATACCCCGCTCCTCAGGATGTACTGTCTGGATTGCTACAAATTTTTCATATATGGTGATACAGCGCCATTCCAGTCATGTTTTGATGAGTGTCTGATTAACATCAGGGCCCATAGATACCAGATCTCTGGGTATTTGCACAGTGGCAGTTTGCAGATGCAGTTTTTACCAGATGAATTGAATCTGGTACCACAGGCTACCACAGGCTTGTTAATTGTTTATTGGAATTGGCTACACACTGAATAGATATTTACATATACTGGAACATTTTATATACAGTTACATTGCACCGTACTATATCCCGCACAAGCCAGTTCCCCCCAGGCGTTTTGAGGGGATCTTAATGTTACATACTGACATAGTATTTGAGGTTGAATAAAGACACAGGCCCATTTAGTTCAACCTTTGTGTATCTGTGTGTGTTTGTGCGTGCATGTGTGTACAGTATATGAGTTCCTGTGTGGTCTTGGTTTTTAAGAGTACCTGTACCCCTGTATGTTACGGTCTTTTAGGACGATATCTAATTGATATCTTAACAAATCAATACTCTCTGCTGATACCACTGCTTGTTGCGGAGAGTTCCAATATGTAACCACTCGGACTGAAAATAAGTCCCTACGCCCTTTGTGGTTAAATCTTTTCTCCGCTAACTTTAGGTGGTGGCCTCTAGTCTTTGTTAGGGAGTTTACAGTAAAAAGTTTATTCCTGATGTTGCCCTCACCACCAAACATTTTGTACATCAAAATCATGTTCCCCCTTAATCTTCTCACTTCCAGTTTTTAATTTAGCAACCTTGCCTCACAGCTTTGGTCCTCCAGCCCAATAATTTATTTTGTTGCCCTAGCTCAATTTTTTCTGTGGACTGGTGACCTAAACTGAACAGCATACTCAAGATGTGGCCGAACCAGTGATTTATAAAGGCAAAATGATAGCTTTGTCTCTACAGTAAATTCCCTTTTTAATACATGACAGTACTCTGCTTGCTTTGTTTGTCGCAGCCTGGCATTGCATGCTGTTGTTCAATCTGTGGTCTACTATGACCCCCAAATCTTTTTCCCTTACCCTAGTGGAGTACCCATTAATTGGTATTCCACTTGCCTATTTTTAACCCAAAAATGCATTACTTTACATTTTTTACCATTAAACTTTATCTGCCATATAGTTGCCCCTCCCCTATTTTATCCAGGTACCCCTGTAATCTTATATTGTCTAAGTCTGTATCTATTACCCTCCCAATTTTACTATCATCAGCAAACACGGCTATTAACACTTTCCCCAATATCATTAATAAACAGGTTAAACAGTATTTAGCCTAGCACAGAACTCTGGGCATGCCACCCTCGACCTTAGACCATTTAGAAAAGGAACCATTTACCAATACTCTCTTGACATGTTCCTGTAGCCTGTTCTTTATCCATGTACACACCATATCATCAATGCCCATAGATTTCAGCTTGTGTATTAAACATTTATGTGGTACCGTGTCAAATGCTTTTGCAAAATACAGGTACACTGCATCCACTGGCTTTCCTCTAGCCAGATCTCTACTCACCTCTTCGTAGAATGTTAGTAGGTTGGTCTGACAAGAACGGTCCTTCATAAATCCATGCTGATTATCACTTATTATACCTTTTGTTACACACAAAATCCACTAAATAGTCCTGTTTTTGGGATGTTATGGCGGGGGTTTCATTGTGTATATTTGTTGTTGTTTTTTTCTGTCAATATTTTTCTTTGGATCATAATAAAATAGTTATATTTTTTATGTGAAATGGAGTGATTCCCAGAAATTACAGGATATTTATATCATCCTGTTTAGAGGGGTCCAAGATTTCCTATTATTCTAAAGGGGGATTCCAGATTTCTATAAGTCCCCCCACAAGCCTCCACATTCTCTTAGGGACCATGTGGGGAAGATGCCCCCACAATGTTGAAATGCACATGACCTGATATGCAT
>NW_017306368.1:1901756-1915800 GCF_000935625.1 Nanorana parkeri | reverse complement strand
AGTTGTGTACCTGGATAAGGGTCTGGTTTGACTTTTAGAGAAACCCAGCATAGTTATTTTTCCTTTTTTTTATGTCAGGACTACTTTAAGACATACAGGAAGAATGTTATTTAAAGGGTGTGTGTGTGTTTTCAATGTTGCCACATTATTTTTTTTAAAGTTTACATTGGTACATGTACCTCATAGTAGTGCCCAGATCCAATATACCCACACTATGTTAACATTAGATTGCAAATTAGCCTTGGAAAAAGGCCAGAAAAAATAGAAATATGCGATTCCTGTAGACTTCAATAGATTTCAGGGTTCATGGATAGGATGAGCAAATTGGCCATGCCTTGATTCGTGGGCCATTCATCGAGGTCATTGTAAAATAGAGAAATTGAACCCCATTGAAGTCAGTGTGGGGGGGCATCTTGAAAATGTAATCTGGCCATTTTAAAGGCTAATAGGTAAGGCATTGTAAAACAAGGGGCATTGGTAGCTGGGCACTGCCATGAGGATATGTACCACTGCAAAAATTAAAAAGATTTAAAAATACAATTTAGTGGTGAGAAGGTCCTCCTTTTACTGCAACTTTGAGAGTGGCATTGAAAAAATACCATTTATTTCTAATACATGCTTGGGATATTCCTTTAAGGTGTATGTGGTTGTACAGAACAGTATGATTCTATTGGACAGCGTCAGTGACACTGTACAGGTGAAACTCGAATAATTAGAATATTGAGCAACGTTCATTTATTTCACTAATGCAACTTAAAAAGGTGAAACTAATATATGTGATAGACTCATTACATGCAAAGCAAGATAATTCAAGCCGTGATTTGTCATAATTGTGATGATTATGGCTTACAGCTCATGAAAACCCCAAGAACCCCAAATCCACAACCTCAAAAAAGTAGATTATTACATGCAATCAATAAAACAAGGATTGTACATAGAACAATATCGGACCTCTGAAAAGTACAAGCATGCATATGTACCCAGTACTTGGTTTGGGCCCCTTTTGCAGCACTTACTGCAATTACTTTTGCAAGATATTCTAATTATTCGAGTTTCACCTGTATTTTGGCACAGCTTATTTTGAATGTATAATTGTTTTTTTTTTGTTTTTTTTACTGTTACATTATTGCTTAGAATAAATACAGCAGCAACATCCCAATCTGAGGGCAGTAATAAGCCTGAATTGAGTGGTGGAAGTAGCAGACTCAACAGATCTAAAAGCTATAGAAAAGTTTACTTTTCTTAAAAAAATACATAAAGCTAAACCCCTCAACTTCATACTAATCGCTCAGTGGAAAAACAGTGTCATTGTCCTCCTCGTTCCTGGGGGGTGTTTAGCAGCCATTTTTGGGGCCAACCAATGTGCCGTTTTCCAACCTTAAGGAAGCATATCAGTCATTTATTTTGAGCCTACTGCCATCTCCAGGTCCAGCGCACAGACATCTGCTCTACTGCTGCAGAAGTTTTTTCTTGATGCCTTTTTTGTGGTAGTATTGTACAGAAATTGTTTATTTATCAAACTTGGATACTTACCTAATAGCTATATCAATATAATTCCCTGATCTTAATATAAGAGCTTGGGTCCTTGAATTCCTGCAGCATTGGGAAGCCCTACAGGCCTATTTTTTGCTTTCCAGGGTTTATCCTATTCTCACACTTTGCCTTTTTGAAAATGTTCCTCCTGTTATAAAAAAAATATATTAAGCAAAAGAAGAAATGTTGTATTTGGAAATAGATCAACAATCATAGCTTGTATTTTGAATCATCTTTGTTCAGGTCACAGGAAACTCCTCTTGTAAAAAAGGAGTGTGCAAGGAGTTTGGAACCTGGACACCAGTTATGTAGAAAGGATTTAAACTGACCTGTGAGAAAGTCAGGGTTCATCCTTAATGGGGTTAGGGGTGCTATTGGGCTAGAGAGAGCATAATATTTTCATACAGTGTGGAATTATTTCAGAGTTGCCCCTATAGTAGAGTGTGAAGTAAGGGTAGACAGTAGCAAATTAGCCAGGACAGGGAAGCAAGCAGTGAGCTGTTCAATACAGTCCCAATCTTTGTTAAGTGTCTGGACATTGCAATCCACTCTTCTTGCAAGATGGCTTGTTCTAAAGTAATTGACATCTGGGACATCGCTAGGCTAAATCTGGGGGATCTGTTGTTCCATAGGAACCTGTGGAAAGCACCCTCTACAGACATAAAGAATGCCTTGGATAGGTCAATAGGTATATTTATTTGAAAGAGATATTGAGGCTTTGGCAAGGTGTTCATTTTCAAGACCACTGCTATGCTGAACCAAAACAAGGAAAATGTATTCCACTTATGTAGATTGGCCAAAAAGCAATACAAATATATTGGTAGTTTAGGGAGTAGAGGTCCAAAAGGTTCATTGGCAGCGTGATGCCTAGATACCTGATAGCTTTCTGCTCCCATACAAAAAGGAAGCAAAATATTCATATAATGAGCAAGTCTGCAGTGAGGTTGAGAGCACAGGGACAGCAACTATAACGGTTTTAAGACAAAGACAAGTATAAAAAACAAAACAAAAGCTGCCTTAATTGCCCACAGTCAATTGAAGTGGCAAACCACATTATCTTATACAGATATTACACACTCTAAGGCTTAAAGGAGATTTATGGGGAAAGTTAATTACACTGAAGCTGTCAGACGTTGGCTCTATCAATAGGGAACTGAGGGATAACATTCTGCAGGGATTTCTCCCCTCTCCATTTCTCCAGCCCTGACTGGAAAAGTGGATGGGAGGAGGGGTGGGCACAGGTGGCTCTGCCTTTTGGGTCGCAGGAGGACATTAGTAAATGTCCTCCTGTGAGCCTAAAGAGTACTATGGCAAAAAAAGGTTGGGCTATAGTTCTCTTTTAAAGTTTGAGGGGACCAGGATAGCCAGGAGAACCTGGAAAAGGGGTGGGGGGTGTCAAGGTACAGGGAGAGTTAAGAAAAGGAGGGTTTTGTGAGAGGGGCAAGATTGGGGTTGGTGGAAGCATAAAAAATGGTAAAGGGACACGAATAGGAAAAAAGGGAGAGGAAGGGGCAAGGCCCCATCAGTGCTTTGGAGCTTAGGTCAAAGCAAGGTATTGTGTATTCTGGTAAATCTGATCTGATCTGGTAAAAGAGATATGGCAATATAAGAAAGACAAGAAGCAACACAATAAGGGGAATTTATCAAAACTGGAGCAGACAAAATATGGAGCAGCTGTGCATGCAACCAATCAGCTTTTCTCTATCATTTTTAAAGTTTAACTGAACAAACTGAAGAGAGAAGCTGATTGGTTGCCATTGGCAACTGCTCCAGATTCGGTCTGCTCCTGTTTTGATAAATTCCCCCCATTGTCTGTAGCAGGATTAGCCATCCAATATGGCCTCTAGTTTATAACAAAAGCCAATTAAGTAAGGATTGCCGAGTTTAGGGGTTAGGACCTCTCAAGGTGACAATTGAGATCCAGGTCCTTGAGAAAGTCCAGATCACGTTTGTAAGCATTCCATTTGTGTGTAGGATCAAGATAGCTGTGACTGGTCATTATTGAGATAGAACAGGCGGCTCTCGAAGATTACTGGGTATAAATTGTCACAGGGAAGTGTCCACGATAATAAGCCAGTGGTGTTAAATTTAAATTTTGCCCGTCCTAGTGGAGGTCAGTTTTATGCGCAGAGATTGAAATGCCTAACATTATTGTTGTGCGTTGGGTCATATGGGAACAGAAAGAGATACTGGGGTTGGTTAAATGAAGGCAAACAAGCCATTCACTTTGCAAGATAATTTGCACTTTGCAAGGGAATTTTCCTTTAGCTTAGTAAATGAGGTAAAATTTCACTTTTTTAAGAATACCTGATCATGTGTACCGAAAGTAAAACAAAAACAATATTTTTGCTTGTACATGATTGGGTGATAGAAGTTACAAAGCTTTACCACAGGAGGCTGTTGAGGCCTGTGAGTCTGCTGAAGTTTTGGCTTGGTAGGACCAGAACAGTTGCAAGATGTTGTGGCTAAGCTGGGTGCTCGGGTCATATTGAGGCTTAGGCATCGGTGCATACGTGCTATTTTCCCCATTCTTTTCAGCTTGTTGACACTTGAGAGGCCAAAGTTAACACCTCGTGTGCTGGAGCTTTGGGTTTGGCTTCCACCTTTGTCTCGGGCCAGACTATGTCTATTAATTCTGGAAGAAAACAAAAACATTTTATGTAGTTTTCTAATATCTGGCCTTTAATTTAGCTTTAACCTTTTTTCTAGTATTGCATTTTGACTTTGACTTGCGTTTTGTTTTTAAAGAACCTAGGAGCAAATTTTGTATAGGGAATGTAGTTTTGAGTTACTACCCCCCTTTGAAGTATAGCTTATGCCTGGAAATTTAATTGTAAGCACAGCAATAAAAAAGTTAATTTTGATAGAATAATAACAACATATTAAGTATTTTTATGAAGGTATAATGCCATTTTATGTTTTCCAATTAGAAGTACATTTTTTGTACAATCTTTTTATTTTATGGCCTAGAACTAAAAATTACCTTATTGAGATTACTACAAAACTGTCAACCATTGACCATAAAAATGTGTTTTTCATAGTGTAACTTTCTTATATTTTTAATTGCAATCATAATTACAATTAAAGTAATAGCTCTTTCTAGCCTTGGTGAGATCCCAAACATATACCATTTATGTAGAAAGCACTTCTCCAGTGCACATAAAGAGAAAATATAGTGGTTATAAAGCTTTATAAAAAAAGGTTAAAAAAATACAAAATTCACAATGATAGCACAAAGTTGTTCAAACAATTACATATTCACTAGCTTTCGGTAATTAAAATGGTATACAGATTTAAAAGTAGGAAAGTGCTGCTTATTGCGCTCAGTTGGCCTTTAATAATATGAACAGGAAACAAAAGACGAATAAAAGAAAAATAAAGTAATTGTAAAAGTATGTAATTAGTAATTGTTTGGTTAGAAACTACCGAAATGATAAACATTTTCTAACTTTTTCACTGCAAATCATCCATCAATAGTTCCAACTTGACATTTTATACATGACAAGTGGCACTTGTTTTTTTTTTTTTGCTTTCACTTATTTATCTAATATTTGTTTCCATAAAACAAATTACTGTAGACTGTGAAGGTTATCATAAATGGATGAGAGGTCATGATATATCTGTAAAAAATAAGTCAAGGCAACTGGACTTGCTGCATTTTTCTTAAAGACGTTTCACTGGTCTTGTAGAAAAAATTTCTGTGAATAGATATGGTGAATGTTGCTCCAATCCACATAATCTGTTAATCGCAACTAGCATGGAGTCAGAGACCTCAAGGAGTTGTACTTAATACATCTGACTAGGATGATAAGGTGACTGCACTTCTGAATGGTAACAACACATATGAAGCCACAAGAAGAGACCCAACTAGTGGTTACAAGAAAAAGCTATAGATCTACTACAACAGCTGGAAAAGGACAAAGCCATTGATCGGGCTATGTATCATCGCCTCTACCCCGGAGAAGCCCCACTGTGTATATATGGACTTCCTAAGATACATAAGGATGGGACCCCTCTCAGGCCAATTGTCAGCAGCATAAACTCTGGCTGGCTACAGTTAGGAGGGACGTTTTTATCAGCGGTTTAGTCCAGGCATTACACGTGTGGCGTCTACGCGTTTCACCCCTCCTGACGAAGCCCTGGGGGAGGGGCGTGTAATGCCTGGACTAAACCCCTAATAGACAAGATATACCTTACTGGACATCCCGACTTATGGCCTATACCACCTTCGATTCACCAAAGATAACATCACATGGATATCACTAAACCCCTGTGAGTGCAAAATACCCATACCAAGGATTAATATGCAGGATCGTGTCCCCCACGCAAAAAACGAATAAAACCCCTTTTTTTCCCCTCCAAGTGGAGAGGTAAGCTATATATGAAAGAGACGGCGATCTGGATATGTGAGTAAAAGACTTTTCTTAAAATGCAAAAAATCTGTGTCTACACTAGACATAATATATAGAAAAGGACACACTGTGCAGAGAGCAAAGAAAGAACTTTATTACAAACATATGCCGTAAAAGAAACATCACAGCCTATAAATACTAAAGGTGGGTAATTAAACTACCGACATTACACAAAGAAATAGCTTACCTCCAACTACTCGCAGTAATCTAACGATGGAATAGAATCCAATCACAGAAGATAAACACTACGAAAGCATTAAAGGGAAGGAATTATCTATAAACATCTCAAGATTTATGGATACAAGATAGCAAAGATATTGTACTATCAAGGGGAGACCGCATATTTAATCCACGGGTGAAATTAACCATATATGGGAAGGATATTCGAGGAACCACACATACCCTGAAAAACAACGGGAAAACTGCCACAAGTCCCGATAAAGGCTATACAATTCACAAGGGTTAAAATAGTTCGAATAAAGGCAACAAAAACAACAGTCAGTTCAAAAACTTTTTTTTTGTTCACTTTGTTTTTATTGGTCGACAAATAGAGATTGGCCACGTTTGTTATATTTGAAACTTGAATAAATATTTTTTCATTAAAATCACATTTATAGTCCGTCCTGATCTTTAAAGTAACCCTTGGACCGCCTCGAACTAGTAGACGGCCTGAACTCTGTTGTTTGTTTGCTATTGGAGATCCCTGGTAACCAGCAACAGACCAGCAGGGAGTGTAGTAACGCCCAGCTTGAAGGGAATGGCTTATGACTTCAGACGAGGAGATGCTGGAAGGGTTAACTAAGATTTGCAGAGAGTTCTTATATTGAAGGAGTGAAATTATGATCAAGGAAAGTACGATCTGAATACAGGCTGTTGCCAGGATGAAGATCAGGGAAGGATCACAGTACAATCCGACTACCAGGATGGAGAGTGGGAAAGATAGTCAATCTCCCCTGGAATCCAGAATGGAGAGTGGGGCAGAACGGCTTTGCCCTGCATCGGTGTTCATTGCAGGAATGCCGGACAATTGAAACTCGAGGCTTAAGCCAATGAGGATGGAGGAGTGGCGTGATGTCGACGGAGAGGTGGCAGGGCTACCCTCCGAGTTCGGGACGCCGGAAAGGTGCGTCTGTTACACCTACTCATTCACTACAGGGTTAAAGTAAAAAGTAAATAAAGAGACCACACTTTAAGAAAAAAATCCTTTAATTGAAAAAAAAAAAACGTTTAAAAAAAATCCTTTAACCACTTGATGACTGGTGTGTGAAATCCTCTTCCTGTCAAGGCCATTTCTCAGTACTCAATGCTGTACCAAAATGAATTTAATATCATTTTTTTTAATATCATTTTCTTTTGGTGGTATTTAATCACCACCTTTTTTTGCTATATAATGAAAAAAGTACAGAGAATTTAGGGGAAGAAAGTTTTCCCTATGTTATGTTATGATACATTTATATTTACCCAAATTTTTGGCAAAATATAAAAGATGCAATTATTTTGGGTAAATAAACGCCAAACATGTCAAGCTTTAAAATTGCGTGCACCGGTGAAATTGCAAAAATCTGCCGGACCTAAAATTGGCCGTAGGCAACGCTTTAAAATGGTTCACCACTCATCAGTTTAGTGTTTTCAGTGAATAATGGCCCTGCAATTATTGCTTGCACTCTGACGTTTGCAGTAATATTTACCATGTGTGGCGTAATCTTTGTTTTCGCGTGTAGGCGAGCCTGACGATATATAAACATAAATTTATGTTTATTTGTGCATGCATGCGGAGGACTTAAATATTTTTACATTTTAAATTTTGTATATGTGACTTAAATTTTTTTTTTTTTTTTTACTTTCCACACAATATTCAGTAAAAATAGAGCATTGTATGAACCAACCTTAAATAAGAACTTCATTAAAACAGTTTGGAACTGTTAAGACACTTTGTTCAGTAGTATGTCATGTACAGCACAGCAAATAGAACACATCAGTTAGTATGTGAAACATAAAGTATAGAATTTAAAGTTCAGTGGTCATGACTATGTAACATACAGCATAGCATTTTGAGCATAGTGGACAGGACTAAGTAACATGCAATATAGTGCAGTGATTACAATATATCACATACAACATAGCAAGTGAAGTGCTCAGGGGTATGTAATGTACAGCACAATGTGCAGTGATCAGAAGGAGAAAATAGTGCTTCAACATTGGTGGTCAATGAGAGCAAGAATGAACCAGCTTAAGCTGTCAGTGGGGGGAAGATTGGCCCAGTGCCAGTTGAAGGAAAAGAGCGGAAAAAATCAGAGCAAAAAAGTGCCCAGTGTTAATGGTCAGTGAGTAGGAGGAATGCACTAGTATTGGTGGGAGTGGGAATCTCTTGGTATTGGTGGGGGGGGGGGGGGGTGGCTAGGGAGTACAAGGTTACAAGGTCCCATACAATTATTTTTTTAAATATAATTGTGTTGTTTGCGGAACATACTGTAGATGTAAGTTATTACAGTGCCCCAATTACATGGCACAGAATTGTTTCTTCAATCAGAAATTATTTTTCATGTTTTTCACTGTGGAATCATTATTTTTAACAAGCTTTTATATTTTATTTGAAAAACTAAACATACACTTCATGTTAATAAAGTATTGAAATATAACTGAAAATAGTCAGTCTGCTAAAGGATGACAACATAATGACTTTGTTTTACTTGGTTTTGAGCTTTTTCTTTCTGAGAGAACTCTGGAGAATTTAAAACTAAACAGTAATAATGTAGCTAAACTTATCCTCCCTCACATATTAGTGTTCAGTGGCAACCTTACCTGAGTGAATGGTTTCAGTTCCGCAGTGCCCTCCCTCACCCACTGACTGATGACATCAGAATTGGAACTTAGCAGACACTGTTAAGCGAAAGATCTCTCTACTTGACAATGCAGGTAAAGTTCTGGTGCCAGGTCTGGACCTTGGAGACCCGGGACTCTGTTTTAGTCCTTGACAAAGCGAGAGATATATGGCATGTGGTGGTGGTGTGTCTGTGATCATATGCACACTCCTGTGCATGCAGCTGCAGATACTACAAATGAGAACATGACAACATAGAAAGTATTCTTCTTTCCAAACAGCAATAAAACATGTTCAGTGAATGAAAGCCCTCTTAGGGCAGAGACCAGCCTACCAGGAAATACTGATATCAACGGACAAAAATTAGTTTCTCACCAGTTTATTTACAATCCTGTTTACTCTGCACATGAAGGAAAAGCAAATGCTATGATATTTTTGAACAGCTTAATGTAATTAATTGTTGTGCCAAGCAATACACTGTAAAATCTCACTTATCTTGTTTAATATATATTTCTAATATATAAAAATATATATGCTAACATATAACCTACCTGCCATCTGTTCAGACAACAATACATCTGTTTAATAAGATTTTTAAATGGCACAATTAAACCACGCTTTTAATCTACAATATTGCAATCAAATGAGATAATTTTGGACCAGATGTTCATTTCGTTGTAAACAAGATCCTCTGGCCTTTTTGCCACAGAAATATCTGGTGACTAGTAATTAATAAATGTAGGCTATTTTTCAGTGTCATACTTTTCTTGCCTGTTGTTTAAAGGAAAAATTTGAATTTAATTTGGTAATTTCTGTGATATCATCTTATTTTGATACTTTGTGTTATGTCTGCATTAAGTTGAATGTAGGCTAAACATTGCTTTTAAATATGCATACCTCCCATCTCCCTCTGTTTTGGAGGGTCTTTTTGTTAACTTTTTTATATATTCTGTTTCCATTTCCTTCACAGTTGCTCCTTTTTTGGGGTCTGCTTTACAGTTTCTTATGGAGAAATACATTAATTTACTAAAATACAAAAGTAATGTTATTATTTTTAACTTAATAGTAAAATGAACATGTTATTTATTTTCAAACATTAGCATTGAAGACAAGGAGTCATATTATTTGTAACAACTAAAAAAAATATTTTTTTGGCTTTTATCTCATTCTAGTGATTTCATGGTATTTTCATGATTTCGAATGTATTTAATTTTGATCAAACCAGTAAGCGATCATTTTGTAATAACGTTTGCTGTCCTTTTGGGTAAACAGAGAAAAGTGGAAATACCAAGAACATTAAACTTTTAAAAGGCCAACTTTAGTAAACTGTGATCTTTACTAAAAGATATTGCCTGGGATTAAATGTTCCAGACAATTAACATGGAAGACACATGGGAGTTTTTTAAGGCCATAATAAACAACATAATTCATGAGTGTATTCAATAGCTAACAAATTTAAAAGAGCAAAGCTAAACCAGGATGGTTAAATTCTAGTGTTAAAAGTTTAATAAATGAGAAAAAGTTGTCCTTTAAAAGGTAAAAGAAAGAAGGGTGATCCTTTGCTGCCTGCCCTTACCTTATTCTAAGATGGACAGAAGAATCCTAGTAGATGTAGTCTATCTGGACTTTGCAAAGTCATTCAACAGAGTACACTACAAGCTGTTAATTTACTGTCACAATTCTCAACTTACCTGTATCAATCTCAGGGGTCCTCGCACTCACAGCACGTCAGCACTTAGCACTCTTGTCAGTCACTTGTGTCCTATAACTTCCCCGCATGAAAATAGTGAGGTCCCTTGCACATGTTTAGTGGCATCCTTACATTAAAATGGCAGCACTGAAGTGCTTCCTGTTATAGACAGAAATTGCATCCCTTCTGTCACACCGCCTGACATCACTTCCTGTTTGATCACTATAAAGCCGTAAGGCTCCAGAGAGAGAGATTGTTCAGTTGTTTCACAGCTATCAACAGTGTGTTCCAGATGCTAGCCATGTGATTCCATTTACCTGACCTTTGCTACGTTTATTGACTCTGATCCTTTGCTGCCTGCCCTTACCTTATTCATCGTTTGACTATGATTATTGGATTTACCCTTTTGTACCACGTATTTGGAATCTGTGCCTGATTCATCTCCTGAGTACACTATCCCAATTTGTGAGCCCCTGCTCTTGGGCTCTGCATATCCAATTACTGACCTAAAAACTGAGCTTGTATGGAGCTTGCAGGGTTAGACGAAGCATTAGCGACATTAACTCAACAAACAACCATGCTGACACAGTCTGTACAACACCTACAAGTTTCACAAGCAAATTAACAAGCCAATCCAGTAAGATTGGACAAGCTGGTTAATGCACCTCTATCTGGTCCTGTGCCCGAGGCAACTGTGATGTATCCAGAGATACAGAGATATTGGATTTACCCTTTTGTACCACGTATTTGGAATCTGTGCCTGATTCATCTCCTGAGTACACTATCCCAAGGTGTGTGCCCCTGCTATTGGGCTCTGCATATTCAATTACTGACATTTATAAACTAAGGTCTATTGGTGTTGAAGAAACTGTATGTGCATGAGTAGAAAACTAGTTGCAAGACCGCATTCAGAGGGATAAATGGCTCATTCTCAAATTAGACCAATGTAGTGAGTGGCATGCCCCAGGGTTCAGCACTGGGGCCAATTCTGTTATCCTATTCATAAACTATATAGAGGTGGGAATAAATAGCTCAATGCCATGATGATACAAAATTATGTAGGGCAATAAGTTTGCAACACGAAACTGTGTCACTGCAGCAGGACTTCAGTAAAGTAAAGTTGAAGAGTAAGCAGTAACATGGCAGATGAGTTTCAAACTAGAAAAATGTAAAGTCATGCACTTGGTAGGTAATACCATGCATGCAGAATACACTTTGGGAGGGGTTCCACTGGGGAAATCGAAGATGGAGAAAGATTTGGGGCTACTCAAAGATTACAGACTCAGCCATAGCATGCAATCCCAAGCTGCAGTCAACAAAACAAGTAAAATATTACCTTGTATTAAAAGAGGGATTTATTCTAGGGATAGAAATATAATTGTACTATGTTATAAAACACTGATTAGGCCACATCTGGAGTACGTGGCACAGTTTTGGTCACCTATTCTTAGTCAGGATGTCCATGAGCTAGAGAAAGTTCAAGAAGGGAGACTCAAGTAATAAGGGTGATGGAGGATCTGAGTTATCAGTTAAATTAAATATACAGTATTCTCCTTAGAAAACAGACACTTTAGAGGTGACATGATTGCAATTTACAAATGATTCAATGGGGACAGCAGTATTGGGTATAAACTACTAAAACTAAGAACTCTGTGTAAGGCTCCATTCAAACCTGCATGCTTAGGTGTGATTAGGGATTCCTGCATCAGGAACTTATGTTTTCCTGTAGTAGGAATCCCTAATCTGCCATTCACAAGCGGAAGCTGTCACACGTTCAACTTAATGATAGGGTGACAGCCATTGCATTTAGCCGCTGGCACACCGCATGTAATCGTATGTGATATGATTGAATATGTTTAGAAATCAATCACTCTCCCTGGTTGCATTGATGCAGGAATCCCTAATCGCAGCTAAACATACAGGTGTGAATGCGGCCTGAGACACACAGACAAACAAGAAATTGGAGGGGATACAGTATGATAATCTCTATACTACTACTCTAGACTACGCAAGGGTTGTTTTTTTTTTACTGTGAAGTGGTAAAATGTGGAATTCACTTCCACAGACAGCTGTATGAGCAGGAAAGATTAACAGCTTCAAAAAACATTTGGATGAGTTCCTCAGTTTACAGAATATACAGGGTTATGGGAACTGGTATCATTATACAATGGCACAAAATACAGACGTGGATATCTGAATTGTAACACAGAACATTGTATATACATTTTGAAGTGTCCCTGTACTCAGGCCCATTTACGAGACGTTTCCAAAAACACAGGAGTGAATGAGCCTGTAGCAGTCCATTTTATTAAAAACAAACATCAGACTCATGAATTGAGAGATATGGTAATCGAACTGGTAGAGATGCCAGCAAGGGATGGTGACAGGAATGGGCAACTTCTACATAGGGAGGCATATTGGATCTATACATTGGATACTGTGATCCCCAAAAGTTTAAATACCAACCTATCACTGACATGTTTACTAAGTGAAAGATAACCAGATCTTCTTGCTGTCATGTATACACACACAGGAACTCCATGCCTCCTACAACAGCTATGCTGTACACATACATCTGTCCAACTCACAATCTCTATAACACAGTTCCTGTAACCAGTTTTCTATCCATGTACATACCATTTCTTCTACACTAATAGACCTTATTTTGTATATTAACTGTGCATCCCTAGTGATTAGCAACAGGGGGATGGGCAAAGTTTAGTGTGGGGAGATCAGCTTCAAGGTGGAACTAAACCCGATTTCCCTTTTTGCAACTGTAGGCAACACCTCTAGTTAGATCTGACCTGTTTCATATGTGATCAGCTATGACACCAGCCATTTGAGGGCCTAAAAGTTTGGTTGAGAGCTATTATAAGTCCACTGGCAATTGTGACTGTTATCGCCAGAGAAATGCCTTAAATGTAGCATACGCTGTACATGTGCTAGCGGGTAGAATGTAAACAAAAACACTTCAGAAAACAACATTGGTATGTTGGATTAAAGATTTAATAACATTTACTGAACATTTGGGGGGTCCTAGGTGACATTAGGGGTCTTGGAGACCCCTGATGTCTCCATAAAGAGGACCTGTCACATATTTTGCTATCACATAGGGGGGGTTTATTAGCCCCCGTATGTGATAGCAATAAAGTTTAGTGGAAAAAAAAGGAAAAAAAAATGTAAGTTCCCCCCCAAATTTAAAGCTACACATAAAAAAGAATAAAAAAAAATTTTTTTTTAAAGTCCCCGCCCATACATACACGCATGCAAACATGCAAAAAAGACGATTGCGCCCATTACGCCGCACATGTTACATATCGCTGCGAACATCCGAGTGAGAGCAATAAGTCTAGGGCCATCAATCACTGATAACACTAAACTGATGAGCGGTAAAAGCTTTTAACCTCTTGCCGTCCGCCCGTTAAGAAAAAACGGACGGATGGCAGACTTGCATCCGCGGGATTTTTTTCCTGCTCGCGCGCGCCCCCTAGCGCACGCACGGGCAGGAAAGACCCGCTCGTTACTACAGCCGTTAACGGCTGTTTCACATACAACCGATCAGCGGCTCTATAGCCGCCGATCGGTTGT
>NW_017306368.1:1880428-1901664 GCF_000935625.1 Nanorana parkeri | reverse complement strand
AAGTCACAAACAAAAAAAGTTAAAAAAAATAAAAGTCACAAATAAAAAAAGTAAACCCCCCCCATTTGTTTACGCACATATAAACGTAAATATGCGTCGCATGCGCCAGCGCGCGAAAATGACAATTGCGCTACACATGTTACGTATCGCCGCGAACGTCGCAGTGAGAGCAATCATTTTAGGGCCATCAATCACTGATAACACTAAACTGATGAGCAGTAAAAGCTTTTAATGCGTCGCCTATGGCCAATTTTGGGTAATGTAGTTTTTTTGAGGTTTCGTGCGCATGCGCAATTTTAGGGCTTGACATGTTTGGTGTCTCTTTACCCGACGTGACCCCGTCTTTTATATTTTACCAAAAAATTTGGTAATAATAAATGTTTTAGAATTTAATATAGGGGGAACTGTTTTTTTTTTTTAAATCTGTAGTTTTTCCTTAATATATTAAAAAATAAAAACCCCAGTGGTGATTAAATACCACCAAAATAAAGCTATGTCTGTTCCCAAAAAAGGGTATAAAATTAATTTCAGTACAGCTGCATGACGGAATAAATGTCAGTCAAAGTACCGCAGTGCTGAATACTGAAAAATGGCCTGGATGGGAAGGGGGTTTAACACCCCGGATGTCAACTGGTTAAAGTGTCGCCTATGGCCAATTTGGGGTATGGTAGTTTTCTGCGATTTCGCGGGTGCGCGCAATTTTAAAGCTTGACGTGTTTGGTGTCTATTTACCCGACGTGACCCGATCTTTTATATTTTACCAAAAAACTGGTTAATAATAAATGTTTCCTAACATAATGTAAAAAAAACCTTTTTCTGTAATTCTTCCTAATTATAGTAGAAAAAAAACCCAGTGGTGATTAAATACCACCAAAATAAAGCTCTATTTGTCCCCAAAAAATTGTATAAAATTCATTTCAGTACAGCGTTGCATGACGGAATAAACGTCAGTCAAAGTACCTCAGCGCTGAACACTTTAAAATGGCCTGGCCAGGAAGGGGGTCTAAACACCTGGTCTTGAAGTGGTTAAACAGGCTTTTGCCGCCGAGACTCTGTTTAAACTTGTAAAGCCGACCGTCGGCTTTACAATGGAAGTGATTCTAGTGACTCAGCTGTCGCCAGATTGCTTCTATGGCCCAGATGAGGGGTCCCCCCTGCCCGACACCCCCATGGTGCCTCCCGTGCTCCGTTGCCCCTCCTACGGGCCCGGGACTGGCTTCTCTGGTGCCGGTGGGGAGCTGGGGAGGAGATGGACGAATCTCCGTTTGTCGATCCCCCTCCCTGTTCTATGGGGCCGAGAGTGATGCAGATTGCATCACTTCCAATCTCATAGCAATGCAGAATGGCACCGGGCATAGAGGACTACAAATCCCAGCAGTACATTATACAGCAATGCAGAATGCTATCAGCTATAGTGAACTACAAATACCAGAAATACATTATACTGCAATGCTGAATATCATCAACAAGATAGGATTACAAATCTCAGCAATATATTATACAGCAATGCAGAATGGCACTAGCTATAGAGGACTACAAATTCCAGCAATACAATAGCAGAAGTCAGAAGTAAATAAGGCAGAGTGCAGAGGTCAGAAGTAAATAAGGCAGATCACAGAGGTCAGGAGCAAATAAGGTAGAATACAGAGGTCAGAAATGAATAAGGCAGAGTACAGAAGTCAAGAGTAAATAATGCAGAGTACAGAGGTCAGGAGCAAATAATGCACTAATGCATTATTAGTGCATTATTGGTGGAGTATTGGTGGAAGAATTATTGGCTGAGCAAATAATGCAGAGTACAGAGTTCAGGAGTAAATAAGGCAGAGTACAGAGGTTAGCAGCAAAAAATGCAGAGTACAGAGATCAGAAGTAAATAGGCAGAGCACAGAGGTCAGGAGCCAATAATGCAGAGTACAGAGGTCAGGAGCCAATAATGCAGAGTACAGAGGTCAGGAGCCAATAATGCAGAGTACAGCGGTCAGAAGTAAATAAAGCAGATTAATGCTGAGTTTTGGTGGAAGAATTATTGGCTGATCATGTTACACACCCTCCCTTTACACCAGTGGTTGTCAACTTATCACATATAGAGAGCCTCAACTGCAGCCGCTGATATCACCAAAGAGCTGCACATAATGTTCACTATATGTAATTCTAGAGAGGACTGTCAGAGAATACAGACATACTTCAGGAAATAAGGTCAAAGACTGTTTGTAGACTGCAAAAGATGGTGAAAGACTGGGGCTTGTAGAGATCACTGCTATTACCCCTTTACAAAAGAATGCCTACATGTCAAATATAGACTAGCAAAGGGATGCATGTGGCACTTGGGCCACAGGTTGGGCACAAGGGATTTTCACTATGATTTTCACAATATAGCTGTCTATCTGCCAGGGCAGGGACTTTACTTTTATTTTTCATTTCAGACAGACAGGTAACTGGCACAACAGAACCTAAAAGATGCATACAGTTTGATATATACAAACACATATAACTACTTGGTGCAATAGCAGATAACTAAGGGAAAAGCATCCCGTAAAGCTGTACAATTTGGAATACATAAGCTTTATTGCATGAGATATAGTCCATTGTTGCCAGTAAATTCTCTCAGAGAAATACCATGCACCGATGTCTGAATGGAATGCATGTAGACAGGAAGCTTCTGTAAAGAGGCAAGATCAGCAGCGCTATGATGCCACAAAAAAAACTAAAATAAAGGAATTTTTTAAAATGACAATTCTTATTTACAAATAGTGCCTTAAAAAACAAAATTTAATTGAAATTTCTACTTTTAAATAATGGGTTCATTCTTATACAAAGAATATATTGTTCTTTGACAACCCAAGTTGTTATTAAGTATGATTCTAAGATTGTATACACCAGAAAAATATAGTGCTAAACTGCAGGCTGCTAATGTCAAATGTATTTAATTAATTGTAGAGCACTGACTTAAAACCGTGACCTTTCCACTTGAGCCTACTGTTTCACACATTATACACAAAGTGTGAAAATCATCTAATTGGTAATTATATTACATGCAGCAAGAAAAAATGGTAGAAAATGAAGTTAGGTTTCATTTTAATTGGCATAGTCTCAGGGAACATAATTATTTGATCATCTTTTTTTGTAATCGGCAAGGATTACAAATAGTTTATGTGGCACCAAGCCATGACATTTCACTGCAGGAGACACAAGCAGTAATCTGTCTAGTGCTAATGAAGGTGAACAGGCTAAAATACTGCAAGGCAAATTAAATCAACAACTTTAATCTGATTTTTCAAGATATCACAGAAAATATATACCATAATATTTGTGCATAGGGAGCAGAAAGTGCACTGAAATGAAGATCAAATTTAAATTAACATTTTTTTTTTCCAAATTGACTTAACATAAGCTCTAAAAACAGGTTTTTATAAAGTTTTCTATCAGTTTTAATTTACAATGTTTCAATAATTCATGCTACCTTGTACCTGAGTTGGTGGGAATGCATGCTATTTAGTGATGCAGATTCCGCTATATCACCCTAGCCATATTTTATCTTGGTACAGATATATAGAAGACATCTTTATTTTTTGAACAGAAAAGCTTAAGTATACCAGAATGCTTTGAATTTGTGATAGACATGCCGGCAAAAAAAATGTTTTGTTTCGTTTTGGATTTTTCATCATTTAATTTTTCTGGATTCGGGTCCGAAAGTCTATTCTTTTTCTTATTTGGATTTCGATGAATCCGAATTTACCATGTTATTTTTAGATCTGTTAAACAATAATTAGGAACAAACGTTTGTTGCAGAAAAGTGGCATTAACAGGGCTTTTCATAAAAGGGTGAAGAGTTTTTAAAAAACAGGCAAAGTGAACAATCTAGGCCAAAATAGCTGATTTGGAAACATTTTCCAATTCAGCTCACTTTCCAGTTCAGCTATGTTGTGCTAGATTGTTCACTCCCCCTGCCTTCTCCAAACTCTTCACCCTTTTCTGAATAACCCTGTAAATGTTTACTCTTTTTCTTTTTAATTTTTGACAGTCAACATTAACAATAATAAAAAAAAAAACAATGTGCAATCATCTCCCCCAATTTCAAACTAAACCTTATAGGTCTGGTAGAAATTTTAGGGGGGACTACAATGCCAAAAAAAAACAAAAAAAGCATGGGGTTCCCCCAAAATCTCTTACCAGACCATTGATCTGAGCAGCAGCCCCCCCCTCCTGCACCATAACAGGCCACATACCCTTAACATGGGGAGGGAGCTTTGCTTTGTGAAAAATACATTCCTTGATTCAGAGCAATGGGTCATTATTAATTATATCAATAAATTGTACCAATAATGAAAAAAAGAAAATTTACTAAAACAAAGTCCACTTAAACGCAGACACAAAGCCACGCATTGACACGCATGACAAAATATGTTGGAAAAAAGACATAGAACTAACACTGAAGATGCAGTCAGATTTGTTACATGCTTTTCATGCTTTTCAACATAAATAGATATGAAGTGTAATGAGCAAATATATTGGCACGGGCTGCAACATAATTAATTTATTAATCTAAATAATTTTACCGCTGCTGTTACCTATTGACAAGCAACTGACAAGGGATAAATAGATATGAAGCAATTTCGATAAGACATCTAAATTCTTCAAGACAAATTACACATCCAAATGTAGTGCTTATTCTATTTGCCAATAGATTGTGTCAGATAACTTTATCACCTTACCTAATGAACTAACTATTTTTCCATCATCCTTTGTAAATTGCAACACTACATGTTACATATCTGTTAAAGCTTTTACATGTGGAACATTTGGTAATTTACAGTGCACATTTCAGATTGAATACTGGATGTCTTTGGGAAATTTCAACTAGAACTGTAGGGTAACATCTCTCCAATCAGCCGCACGAAACCGAGGGCCATAAAAATCTAACTTTTTTGTTGTATATTCCATGCAAAGTTCAAAATACAAGGTATACACCCCCACAGTATCTCTCCCACTCAATTGACTCTCACACATTTGGACATTTTCACTTAGGGGTGTACTCACTTTTGTTGCCAGTGGTTTAGACATTAATGGCAATGTGTTGAGTTATTTTGAGGGGACAGCAAATGTACACAGATATACAAGCTGTACACTCACTTGTAGCAAAGTGTCATTTCTTCTGTGTCGTCACATTAAATGATAAAACAAAATATTTACAAAAATGTGAGGGGTGTACCCACTTCTGTGAGATACTGTATGTTTAAGCATCAGTATAATTTTTATCTTTTGTATTGTCTTGTATTTGGGGTTCATGGAACAGGGCAGAGAGTGTATTATTTTATATGTGGGGGCATGGACCTTTATGGTAATATTGTTAAAGTTGTTAATATTTATTTTTGTAACTTTATTTTTCATAAAACATCTAACAGTGTAATTTATAAGATTATTTAAGAGGGTGTGTTTAGGGGCGGAGTTAAGGCCGGAGCAGGGTAGGGGTTAGGTGGGCAACTGGTGGCGAGTATCTCCTAAGGCCTGGCTAGTAACTCAGGACTTGAAATTGTGACCCCTGTTATAGACTATTGTTTTATTGTTTTCATAGCTAGTATAAACAGTTCAGTGTGCTGCTATTTTTGTCTTTTTACACTAAATTGAATCAATGCATGGCATTTGTTGTTCTACAAACCCATGCAATAAGTTAAAAGAAATAAGTAAAGGAAAGAAGTAATAAAATACAAAATAGAAAAACAATTATATGTCCCTTTATTCTGCAGATCGTTGGTGTAGTTAGCTGTTGTTTGAGCTTTAAAATGATAGTGGAACAAGTGTGAGGTCAGCATTAAATGTTGCTGTTTGCAGGTGTCTAAAAAACCTCAAAAACAATAAAATGCACTAAAAACCTGTGGGGAAAAAAAAATGGCAAACATTTTAAAACAATCTCCTTTTTTTCTTCTTAAATTTTAAATGACATCATGCATGCCATTATAAAAAAATATACCAAAAAAATCAGTAAACATTTTTGAGCCTTCTCCAAGAGGATTGGACGTTAATATACAGTATTTCTCTGCCTTGCAAGTAGAGATGGACTGTTACCAGTTTTTCTATATCTTTTTTAGGTACTTGCCAATACCGAAAGTCCCATTAAGGAAGCCGTATGTGAAAATGTATTGACTCACCGCCTGGCTTCCCAATTGGCTGGAAAGCCGTCTCCATGCTCCCTCTGAGCCGGCTTTCTGGCCAATCAGGAAGCCAGGGGGCGGGTTATGACTCGCCTCCTGGCTTCATGATTGGCCAGCTTCCCGACCAATCAGGACAAAAAGCCAGCTCCATGCTTCGTCATCACCAATTGACAAAGTGACAAGGGAGTATGGAGCCGGCTTCCCGGCCAATCTGAAAGCCAGGTGGCGAGTCATTACCCGCCCCTGGCTTCCTGATTGGCTGGGAAGCCAGCTCCATGCTCCATGGTGATGAGGGAGTATGGAGACGGCTTCGCATCCAGTCTTGAACCCGGGCAGCATTTAATAACTCGCCACCCGGCTTCCTGATACCGGAAGTACCCTTATCGGGATAAGCATTTGCGAACATTAGGACAAGTATTTGCCCAAATACTTGGTATCAGCACAGATACGGATACTAGTATCGGTATCAGTGCATCCCTACTTGCCAGTGTACTTCCATGGCAGCGATTGGGCCATGGTGAATAATGAAATATAATAAACTATATTATATATAGTTACATAGTATTTGGGGTTGAATAAAGACATACGTCCAACAAGTCCAACCCATATAGGTCCACGCATCATCTCATTCTTAGGGTTACTGGTATCCCTGGATATTATGGTCCCTCAAGAAATCGTCCAAACGTTTCTTGAACAAATCTACACTCTTGGCTGAAATCACTGCCGATGGCAGTGAGTTCCAGATCTTAACCGCTCTTACTGTAAAGAACCCCCTTCGCCCCTTGTGCTGGAATTTTTTCTCCACCAACTTTAGGTGGTGGCCTCTAGTCTTTGTAAAGGAGTTAATCTCAAACAGTTTGTTGCCAATGTTGCTGTCACCATTGAGCATCTTGTACATGAATATCATATCCCCCCTTAATCTCCTTAATTCCAGCGTAAACATGTTTAAGGTCAGAAGCCTTGTCTCATAGCTCTGGTCCTCCATTCCCCTAATTAGTTTGGTTGTCCTCCGCTGGACTCTCTCCAGTTCAAGGACATCCCTTCTCAGTACCGGCGACCAAAACTGGACCGTGTACTCCAGATATGGCCGAACCAAATATCTATATAGAGGCACAATTATAGACTTGTCCCTGCAATACATCCCCTTCTTAATACAGGACAAGACCCTGCTAGCTTTGTTTACCGCAGCTTGGCACTGCAAGCTACCATTCAGTTTGTGGTCTACAATGACCCCCAAATCTTTTTCTATGTCTGACTTCCCTAGTGGCATACCCATGATTGTATAGCCTATTTGTTTATTTTTATGTCCAAAGTACATTATTTTGCATTTATTTTTATGTCCAAAGTACATTATTTTGCATTAAACCTCATCTGCCATAGTATTGCCCACTCCCCTATTTTATCCAGGTCTTCCTGCAATGTTATATTGTCACAATCCGTTTCTAGTACCCTCCCTATGTTTGTATCGTCTGCAAACACGGAAACATGGCTATTTATTCCCTCCCCAATGTCATTAATGAATAGGTTGAACAGTATAGGACCCAGCCCAGATCCTTGAGGCACACTGCTCATTACACTAGCCCAGTCCGAAAAGGTGCCATTTACAGATACTCTCTGGACACGTTCCCATAGCCAGTTCTCTATCCACGTACACACCACCTCATCTATGCCCATAGCCCTCAGCTTGTGAAGTAAGCGCTTGTGCGGTACTGTATCAAATGCCTTTGAGAAATCCAGGTATACCACATCTACCGGCTTCCCTCCATCCATATCTCTGCTTACCCCCTCATAATAAGTTAGCAAGTTAGTCAGGCAGGAACGGTCTTTCCTGAACCCGTGCTGATTGTCATTAACTATGCCCTTATCCTTAACAAATTTTACAAAATAGTCCTTAATTATACCTTCTAACAGTTTACAAACTACCGATGTTAGACTGACCGGCCTATAGTTCCATGGTTGGCATCTAGCCCCCTTTTTGAATATTGGAACTGCCATAGCCCTCCGCCAATCACATGGTACCCTACCAGTCACTAAGGATTCCTTAAAAATTAGGAATAATGGTCTTGTTATAACCTGGCTTAATTCCTTAAGTACCTTGGGGTGAAGGTTATCTGGTCCAACGGCTTTATTTGCTGCTTTACAAGCTAGTAGATGGCCAGCTGCTCAAGACTGCGTTGCCCCTTGTTATTGTAATCAACAGAAAGTTCAGAGTCTACTGTGAAGTTACAGCACAGATGATTTAGGCGGATCAGGGACTCAGGTGCTTCTACTAGCCTGGTTTCCTAGAAGACATAAACTAGCCCTGACAGCTTGGTCTAGGTAACACAAAATAAATACATTGTTCAGATAAGCAGAAGTAAGAATCTTGAACCACTTCAGGATTTAGAATGTAAAAAATATGACCTAAAAAACTTGAACAAAGCTTTTAGGATGGATACATCTCTAATGTCCAGCTCTTCTCCTTCTGACACTGCATTCCCTGCATCAATTACTGGCAATTGCTAGCTATGAAAATGACAGCTTGTAATTGCCTTGTATTACACAGCAAGAGCATCCGTCAAAATGCAGCCACTCCTGTGTAAAATGATTCTTACAGTCAGTATAATTCAGTAAATACAATGTATTCATGTATTGCTTCGTTGTATTTACTTTTGGAGTGTGGGAGAAAACCGGAGTACCCGGAGGAAAACCACACAAACACAAGGAGAACATGCAAACTCCTTGCAGATAGTCTCCTGACTGGGATTTGAACTGGTGCTGCAAGGCAGATGTGCTAACCACTACACCATGAAAGGTGCCAACCTAAAATGGTGAAGATTAAATTGTCTATGAAGTTTCATATGTCAGTACTTGGTAAAACATAAAAGATGGAGTCACATTGGGTAAATAGACACCAAACATGTCAAACTTTAAAATTGCGTGCGCCCACAAAATCGCAAAAAAATTACCATGCCTAAAATTGGCCATAGGCGACACTTTAAAAGCTTTTAACACTCATCAGTTTAGTGTTATTAGTAATTAATGGCCCTAAAATTATTGTTTACACTCCCACCTTCGCAGCGATATATAGCATGTGTGGCGTAATTGTTGTTTTCGCACATAGGCACAGCCGATGTGTATATTTCTATGTGCGTGCATGCGGGGGACTTATTTTTTGTTGTTTTTAAAAAAATTATAGGAGATTTTAATTTTTTTTTACTTTTGTTTCTACACCTAACTTTATTGCTATCACATAGGGGATGACAGGTGACAGGTCCTCTTTATGGACACATCAGGGGTCCTCTTTATGGAGACATCTAATGCACATCACTTCCACGTTTAGAGAGGAGAGATCAGCAGTGGGAGAATGCTGATCTCTCCTCCGTTCTCACTGCTAGTAGCCACTGTTCCGGTCCCGCAGGGGGACAGCAGAGCCCAGGATAACCGACAGCGGTGTTGGAGGGGGCTAGAACAGCAGCGGAGGGGGGGTCGTGGCAGCGGACGGCGGGTGCATGCTTTTTAGTATCATACAAGCGATCAGCCAGCTGTAGTGTAATAGCCAGTAGCGGTGGAATTCTGGGCATGCGCAGAAAGAAAAGATGTACATGTATGTCCACCCGCTGGGAAGATGGGCGGACGGCAAGTGGTTAAAGTGGCACTAAACTTAGCAGTTAAATCTTAAAAATGCATTCAACTACCTTAACAATTAACAAAATGTTGCTTATTTCTGCATCAGTCAGCTGTAGATCCTCAATGCATCTCTAAATTGGTGCTGAAACTGTCCATCCTTCTGGAGAGTGGCTACTTTTGTTCCCCATTATGTGTTGTAAAGTAGCCACTTTTGCAAAAAAAATTGAAGTCACACATGAAAAAGAATGTAAAAAAAAAATGTTTTAAGTCTCCATCCATACATACACGCATGCAAACATGCGTCGGGTGCGCATAGGTTCGTAAATTACGATTGCGCCTATTACGCCGCACATGTTACATATCCTTGCGAACGTCGCAGTGAGAACAATAATTGTAGGGCCATTAAATCACTGATAACACTTAACTCGTGAGCGGTAAAAGCTTTTAAAGCGTTGCCTATGGTCAATCTTGCGTATGGTAGTTTTTTGCGATTTTGCAGTTGCGCACAATTTTAAGGCTTGACATGGTTTGTGTCTATTTACCTGACGTAACCTCTTCTTTTATATTTCACCAAAAAATTGGGTAATGATAATTGTTTCCTAACATAATGTTACAAAAACTTTTTTTTCCCCAAAATGTTCAGTAATTTTTCCTTAATATAGTAAAAAATAAAAACTGCAATGGTATAAAATTAATTTCAGCACAGCATTGCATGATGGAATAAATGTCAGCCAAAGTACTGCAGTGCTGAATACTGAAAAATGGCCTGGCCAGGAAGGGAGTATAAACACCTGGTCAGCAAATGGTTACAGTTAAGCATTACATTCCAAATTGAAATTGTGTTACTAAGTAAAAATAAAATATTACAGCAAAAAAAAAGAAAACATTGCTGTACAAATGCAAAATAAAATGAATGCCTGACAAAATGTTTAGATTCAGGTTTTTGTTGCAGCATGGTTATTTTCAGGGTTTTAGATTGCTGTTTATTTATCTCTAGCTGAAATGAATTTGTATCTTCCTTTGATTTGCACTGTTTGTCTCATACTAGTTCAGTTTTAGCTAATATACAATATTTTAAACTTGTACTTTCAAAGCAGTTCATACATAATTGTAAAATCAATTTAACTGAAGCATGGCTACTATTTATACAAGGCAATTTTACAACATGGTAGTGTGATTTGTCTTGCAGAAAACCTGAAGTATAAACTGTAGGCAATTGACAAAAGTGAAGTCTTAAATGTAAAACATATAGTATATATCTGAACTATAGGGTTCAAATTAACATTCTAATAAATACCAGCTTTATTTCCAATAGTAAAAAAAAAATCAGTTTTAATATGAGAAAATCCTGTCTTTTTTCACCAGTTCCCGGTCAGCAATGTTAAAGAAAAAACTATAAGCTATTTAAAAAATAATTTCTAGAACTATTTTTTGCCATATTAATCTAAGAGAACTTTGTCAAAAAGACGGCGATAACAACTTTCTGTTCCCTTCTTGGTCCTTGTCACTCCCACTATCATCAGCATTATCAAAAATCATACATTTCCTTTTTTGCAGCATTTTGGGTCTGCCAAATTGCCTTTTAGTGTCACTAGTATCAAACCAGTTAATGGCACCCCAAAGATGGCCGGGCAAATGCGCATTTTTCTCTTGCATTTGAATGCATTAAATGCACTCAAGCTTGGAGGAAAAACATGGAACACACCAATAACATCCTGGATATGTACTATACTTCTCCAATGGCAGAATTTTCAAAAATAGTTAACACCAGAAATCCTAGCCAAAGATACATTTTATGACCAATCATCAATCTGCTGCCACAATAGTTCTGTAAAATATAAGCACAGTTAATATTCACATTAATGTTAGATGAGAATCATATAGTTAACTTTCCTTAAACCATTTTCTCATAGATATTGTATGGTTAATTCATGTGCTGCCATCTAGAGGTCGTTTTAGTTAATTGCACTTGGTTATTGCACATTTTTTTCTGTGTTCCCTCCCATCTATTATGCTTTTCCCCTTCTTGCTCAGTGTGGAGTGTCATGGCTGCTTCGAACAGAGCCACATGTTAATCTGCATTGCATGCCTGGAAACATTATCATCTTTGACCGTCTTAAATACCGCCAATTCACTCATCTGTGGTATCCTGTTGTCTGCTGTAACCTGATGTACAGAATAAAGCATCTTTGTGGATGGAAAAGGTATTTGGTGAGTTCAGCTATCTGATAAGGATTGCTAGCAGTGATTATATCTGCTTATGCAGGCCGGGCATAGAGGTCTCAGCAAGGGTTAAATTGCTAAACCAACAATTGAAGTCAGAATAATCAATGTTCTCTTCTTCCACTCTTCAAAGTATATCTTCTTCCCACAAACCTTACTAGAATGGCAGGAGATTATAAATTAGTTTTGCCAGCACATAAGGATGAGAAGTACTTAGTAACAGTTGATTTCACCCATATCGTGAATGCATCTGTACGTGTCTCAAAAAAGCAATTGTGCAACAGAAAAACCTTTAAGTCAATCAACGGGTTGTGCATGATGTCACTGCCATGACCTTAACTCTTTCGCTGCCACCGACGTAAGGCACACGGCGGAACAAAAGTGTTCCCGGCTGGCCAGCTCAGTATGCCTTACGTCGGTGGCATTTACAGTTCTGCTATAAGCTCATGGTCGCTTTAGCGACCATGAGCTTATAGCAGAACTGTTCAGCAGACTGTCCCCTTCAAAATAATAGCTGTCATTAGCGGCTCACAAGCTGCTGATGACCGCTATTAACGAAAATACCGGGCGCCCCTGCCGGCTTCGCTGCTGCCGGCCGTCGGCATCTGGAGTCTCTCATCCCTGCCTGGAGCTGCTCCCCACTGCTGTCCCCCACTTGTAGGGTCTGTAGCAGTGGGGATCCGATTAAAATTGGCCGGCGGGGGGGGGCGAGCGGCGGCTGGCCGCAATTCAGGATGGCCGAGCGGTGTTCCAATCCCTCCCTCTCCCCACATAACATACACATAATGAGGTGTACGCCATGCACATGCGCTGCAGTGCATTGTTAGAACGCATCACAGTGCATGATTTTTGTAATTAATTTTTTTTCTTTAAAAGAAAACATTAAATTAACTGTGGCAGCGCATGGCAAAGCTTTGTGATGCATTGTCGTGTGTTGTGATACCTTGTGTTGCAATTAAATATATGCCTGTATCATTTTATCACACCACCAACACAGCGTAATAACAATTTTTAACATCGGTCGCTTATTTACAGTTTTGCGTACCTTCATTTTTTTTAACTTTTCGCAAAAAGGCGCAATTTCAAATTTGCAAATATTTGTTATTTATTAACTCAATACAGTTTTATCTTTTAGATTTAGTCAGAAAATATTTTTTTTTGTGCGCTGATACTGATTTTAGTGTGTTTTATCAATTGAATTGTGTATTTTTAAAGGTTTAATATTAATTTGAGAAACATTTGCGCAATTATCACACTGCCTACAAATTTAGTATCACCATCTATTTATTCTACCGGGCCTGCGCTTTCAGAAAATATATTTTTTGGGGTCTTTTACAAACGCTAGCAACGCAGCAGTTGAAAATCAAATCAATGGGAAAAATTGCAAAAATGGCGTGGCCAGCTGAATTGAAAAAGAGGGCTTGGCAGCGAAGTCTATTAAAATTTTTGCAGCCAAATTAGGATAACACCTATTTTATATTTGTTACCTTTCTCATTCACATAGCATACCTTATTTTTAATTGGCTTGCACATGCTTTATTTTGAAAGAAAAGTTGTTTTCTTTCCTGAATTTTGCCCTGGAGTGCAAAGGGGCTGGGCAGGTTAATAATTAACTCTGTATGTTCTGCGGTGGCAGATCTCATTATCAGTTGTAAACTAGATGTGTACACTGTCTTAACAAAAGGTTAAAGATCTAGAGGCATAGAATGTTAAGAAGGGGAAGCTCAGCCTTCTAGTTTTTCTATGGGGATTAACAGAGCTTCCTGTCACTTGGAAATTGAGAAAGAAGCTTGCATTGCCCAGCTTTTTTAGATATGTTGTGTATATAAACATAAATAACATATATTGGGTTTTCTCAAATTTGACTGCAAAAGTGGAAATGCACTTTAAGATCTGAGTTTACAGGAAGCTGCCATGACAGCCATTTCCTGCACCTGTCCGCAGAGAACTGTAAATGCAAAAAGTTTTTTTTTTTCAAGAGTCTATTCTCATCATACTGACACTGCGTCCTGCCTAACATTGCAGCACATCACTGTAATCTTGCAGCAGATTGCACTACTATTTGCAGAAAAGAATAGTAAATGGTGTACACAAGCAAACTGTAATCTCATGCAGAGTGCAGCAATGTGGAATTGTGGCAATGCCAGTCATGCCCAAGTATTACTGATGGAACCCTAAACTGTAAATCACTTACCTCAGCTTAGAACAACTAACTTTGCATTGCAAATGATCTATTAATCTTTACTATATTTCATATTTAAAAAAATTATTACATATTGATTGTATTACAGTTAACCCTAAACTTTAAGCACCTATGGACAATTTTGATTATCATGTTTTTTTTATTGTTTTTAAGGCACACTACATGTTTAAGCTTGCCATGTTGCTTATCTATTTACTCGGCACAACCTCCATTTTATTTCTTTTTTTTTTGCAGAAATAGTTTTTATTGAAGATTTTCACAGACAATATAAATGTTAAAACATACAAAGGCAGCAAATGGTGAGCAATGTTTAGGATTATACCATATCACTACTTAAAACCATCAGTATATATGATAATGGGCCCAGATCAAGCCGTACCCCCGTCAAACTTTCCACCCCCGAAGGGGGATTCACTGACAAAAAAGGTCCATCCCGGAGGGGACCATCACACCTGAGTGGGGCAAGGCCCAGGCCCTCAACGTTGAATGGAAAACATGGGACCATATGGAGAGGCATGAACCCAGTAAAAGGTCAAATTAAATGCAACACCTAAAGCTACTAGACATAGACAACATAAAATAGACGCACAACAAGACAGGACAATTAGACGACAAGAAAGGAAGTGAGAGGAGAGGAAAAAAGAGAAGGGGGGGTAAAGGAGTACTGCGTGATCAGTGAAAACAGATCATGAAGCTAAGCCAGGGTCCTAAACTCATCAGATTCCATGAATAGTAGCCAGGGCCTCCATCTGGATAGAAAGGCATCGGACCTGCCCAACCGTTCGGCTCCATTTTATTTCTATCTGTGTTGGGGTTGGAAATTTTATCTTACTTCCTGTCTGGTGAAATTCCCAGGACAGTAAATAAAATAGCAATAAAAATGTGGCAAGGGTTTTAAGCCTTCCCCACTCTATCTAAAACAAAAACAAATTTTGTCTGGGCGTACACTTTAATGTTTAAATTACATTTTGGTTAACAAAATGGACATAAGGGTATATTTATAAAGTAGTGAAAGTGGCATTTACCAAACATTCACTGCAGGTGAATGCACCAGAAAGATATGCCTGCAGTCAATGTTTGGTGTCACATTACCTGCTTTATACATATACACTATGAAGTATGCATGAAGCATGATAGATTGTATTGGTTCCTGTTGCTAATAAGGAAAATTAAACATGTAATATATTGTATATGCAATGACAGTGACTTAATGCATTTAATTTGCATATACTTTGCAGATATTAGCTATTATTAGAAAACAAGTGTATCATTTATCACAGTAGGAATGTGGTATTTAAAAAATAAAACTAATAATGAAATAATACAAAGAGCTGTGGTGTGTAGTAACCAGGTGCAGGCAGCACACATTTAGCATTCAGCAACTGAGCAGAAAAGGGTGAAGTGAAAAGTGTTAAGTAAGATGAAGCGCAGGGATGTGAAGTGTTCACTTCAATTACCTAATGCTGTGAAGACTAATACATTTCATTCCCCAGCACCTAACTGAGTGTTTGAGGTTAAAGCTGAACTCCAGGCAAACGGCTAAATACACAAATAAAATACATACAGCATATGAGAGCTGTTTTACTTGATAAAGGATTTGTATTTCTTTTGCATCCAACCCTGAAATTTACACAGCACAGCCTTGCCTGGCAGGGGAGAACACCCGATCTTTCTCCTGCAGTTTAACTTTTCAGATTTTCTCACATATAGGTATTTTTCACACCATCACCATGTGACTGGACAGTGAAAGGAGAAGCAGTAGACTAATGACCTAATTGCTCTGTCACTATGCTCTTTCCTCCTATCAGCATGTTATTTGCACTGCAGCACAGTTGATTGGCTTCTTTTGAAGCTTCTCCCTCTCCCAGCCTGAGCTGTGCAAGGACTGCAAGACACTGACACCAAGTCACATTCAGAACGTTTTACTGCTTGCAAAATACAATTAATGATGTATAATGCATACGGAACCACATTAATGTGTGCCGTTAAAGCAGTGGTTCTCAACCTGTGTAACCTCATGACCCACATTTGTCCTTGGTCATTAAGTCGTGACCCAAGTTGCACTGTGATGGAACGCACGGCATTGCGGTACTGCACGTTCCGATGCGGGCAATAGAACTGTGGGTGGGAGGTGCATTCGGGGTGCCAATCAAATGAATGACAATTCCATGCACTTCTCACACCAAAGCACGTGGTAGGTGTGAATGCAAAGTACAGTGCGTTACTTTGCGATTAACACACTGTACTAGTGTGAATGGGCCCTCAAAAACACATAACTACAGACACAATCTCACACAAACACATACACATTCCAAAAAAAAAAAGTATTTTTTTTAAGATCCACCCAGTCTCCATATCTTACGAGAACTGAAGTGGATCCTTAGCCTGGGGTCCGGTGTGGGCTGCTGTACTGTGATGGAGCTCCATCCATATGTGCAATGCTTGTACAGCTGTACACACCCTGTAGAGGTGACGAGAGCAATGCACATATGGATGGAGCCCACCCTACCTCAAGCTGACACTTGGCATTGGGCAGCATATTTTGAATGGCTGCTCGGCGCAAGAACTGACAGTGCTGTGCTAGGGGGAGGCAGAGGAGCCTCTCACCTAGAAAAATGGAAGGTACACGGGGACCCACTGAACACAGGGTCGCGACCCACTTTTGAGTTACGACCCACCAGTTGAGAACCAAGGCGTTAAAGGATATCCATGGTCTATCCCAATCCTAATAACCATAAGTTTGTAAAACGTACTCATTGAAGATACCCAGAAGATGTACTTTTATAACGCACACAATTTCACTCAGCCCTGTGAATATGCACCCCTTTGTGTCACTACTCTAATCCTGCCATCTAAACTACAACTCTGAACTTCCCACAATGTAACATCACAATTGCTTGCTGAAAGCAATGCATGATGGTATATGTAGTCTGAGAAATCAAGACTGCATCACATCAAGCAGCAGGGAAAGAGATGCAAAGCGCACTGGGAATTCAGGGAGTTGTTGAAAGTAGTTGGCAAATGGAAGGCAAAGCTCTCTACATAAAAAGTATCTTTTCAAGTAAGCATTGATTGCAATATCAAAATCAACTCTAGTATGTAATCCCATTACAATGCTGATGTTATAACAGGATAGTATATGCTTTGACTTTAAAACCCCTTTAATATGTGACTGGAGATCAGCTTTAAGTGTTGTCTTAATTTCCCTTTACCTAGATTCACATGTCATTAAATCAGGACCATATTTTAACATGAGGTTTTTCAAGTATCCCCTGAACTAAAAGAATGGGGTAGTGTTCTGCATGGGATTAGGTACCTACCTATGCATAGGGTATCTGTTGATTTGCATCTTATGCACATGGCAAGGTCACTGTTCAATACAGAGATCTCTATTTGCTGCAAAACTTATTTGCATACACTTACATTCCTGTGCAGACATTGTTTTTGGCGTCCAATATTTTAAATATTAGCTTTTTAAAGGACTGACTTGCTCGTATGCAGATACCCACAGCAGGTTATAGATTTATTTGGGTCATTATAGCCTTGTAGATATCTAAACAGAGTAAAATAAAGTGTATATTACAACAGCAGGAAAAAATAGGCATAACATTCTTGTGATATAAAACTAATAATCAATTTAGAAGAATGGTATTTGATATTACTTTCACAAAGTCACAATTAGAAAGGTAGAATGCTGAAAAGAACAATGGCTTAGTCAGCTAGGCTAGATGAACTTTAGCACTTCTTCAGCTTCTAATTAGCTGAACTGAAGCCATGGTGTGAATGAGTCATTCAGTCGAGTCTGCAGGTTTAGCAGCCCCAATAGCTCTGCAATTTGCTGATGTTATCATTACTTTGGTCAGAGACACTTGGTTAGCATTTTAATAAGCACTTTTATTGCAATAATATTTCTGTGAAGACATATGAAATGTAACCAAGAATATCATCTACATAATATGATTTTATAGAGGTCAAAATTAAATCCTTCATTGGAAATGTTAGGGAAATGTAATTTCTATTTTACTGATCACAATTGGGAAGTTTAAAAAACTAATTACCTGGTCAGGACACATATGGAATATATTTGGAGGAAAAATATGTACAGAGCACAATGTTAAAATTAAAACTATACACAGTTAAAGTAAGCTCAAATGGACAGAGACAGAAAGATTATTAGAGGGGCATGTTTTCCATTAATTAGGGCCCATTCTGCCACTCAAAAATTTAGTCTTTTGTTGTTTTTTTTTTAGATGGAATGCATATCAGATTCATTTAAATAATATTTCTTGTGGGTTTATGTTTTTAAAACAAAAGTGGGTTAATGTTTCTAAAAATCGTGTTTCTATGTACTGCATAGGTTGTAACTTTATGGGCCAGTTATATTTTCTCAGTACATACAAAGGGGTCTATTCACTACCGAGTAAATAACCGACCCGAAGTGAAGTGAGCCGAACGCTATTCGGCTATTCACTTCAGGCTTGTACGGCTGATTTCATGGTGTACTATCGACTCTGTACCACGGACTAGTCCATGGAACCAAACCATGTTAGATTTAACAATTGCCAATGCTAAAGATCCCCACAGAAGGGATCCTAATTCCTATATACTTAAGGCTAGGGTGGATTTTTGGGTAAATAGAATTCCCTTTTATTGTCTGTAGCCTGTCTGTGAGGGAAATGTATAAAGCTCTGGATCTGGTGTACTTTATTTTGAAATTGGAGAGGTCCACCATACTGTTTAAAAAGAGTCGGAAGGGTCAGGTGGGCTTCCTTTGGATTAAACATTTAAAAGAGGAGATAATCAGTGCAAGCTGCTACATTATGGTGAGCTTGGGATGTCAGAAGATCTTAATGTCCGGATTGGCCCTAACAGTGCAGAGAAGTGGCTCAAGTGTTTGATAGATCCTTTTTGACAGCATGCATTCATTAAAAAAATAACAAACTGACAAACTAATTGACATGCATAGAAAACGTTACTTCTTTTTTTTGCACTATTTCCTACAAGGCCCAAAATATATTACAATATAATAACTGCATGTTGTTTATGTGAACTGCGCTTTTAGAAAATAAGTTTTTTTTTTTACTGTTCCTGTAGGTTTTTAGTCAGTAAAACTGACGTTTGTGCTGCAAATAAATGCATGTTATATGAGATCCAGTATAGAAAGGAGATACCTATGGTCAATTTACATTTTACACTTTATGCAGTATAATACATAAAGTTTACCACATGAGACTGGATGGCAATTTCTCACATGCACAGGACTGTGTTAACACCCACAAACTTGTGCAAATATCTGGAACAGTACAGAAAATCTTGGTTGCAGAAAAAAAAGTGATTGGAGAAGGTTATGACCCACATTTATACACCAACGTTAACGCCACTGATCTTGGTGTCAATCATTAGGAAAGAAGACATTAAAGCACAACTATTGTTGCTGTTGTGTATAGCTTTATTGAGGAGTTCAGTCACATTCATGAAAATTGAGTGACACTTAAAGCGGACCTTTACCCATATATTTAAAATAACAACAAACACACCTTTAGAAATGTTTAGTAATAACAGTCTACACACACATACTTCTAGATAATTGCAGGCTTTATATTTTTGCATACCTTATTTCTCTTTTTTTCCTCACTCTCCTGACAGTGGCCATGTTTACTAAGGATAGATTACTAAATCTCCTATTACTTCCTGGACTTCTGGCACATGTGACTAGACATGTGACTATGAAATGTAACCATGCACATCATCTCAGGGGAGGAAAATGCCTTTCCCTGAAATCTCATGAGATTACAGATGAGATTTCCCAGCAATGCTCTGCTGATGACAAGGCAATCCCAGTGCGCATTGCTTTGCCAAACTGAAATCATTTTGCCCTTTCAAAGCAGGAAGTGAATGGTCTGTAAGTATTTTAATATCACAGCATTTTACACCTGACATGTATATGCTATTATTAATCATAATACATAGAGGGATGCATTGGTAGAATTTGATTGTTGAGTGTAAAGGTCCTCTTTAAAAGTATTCATGTCGAGTAGAGGAAATTATGAAACAATTTCCCTGATGCATATGATACAATTTGATACATATTTCATATTATATAGCTATTTAGAATGAGTTGGCGACTAAGATTATGAATACAGTATATAAGTCCCAAAATGTGTTAATATTGTAAAGCAGTGGTGCCTAATATTTTTTTTGTAAAGTACAATTTAATAGTTATAGCATTGGGGTGACACAGTAAAATGTAGGGATGTCCCGATGCCACTTTTTCTGGCCCAAGTACAAGTACATCCCCTCATGTACTTGCCGATACCAATTACCGATACTTTTTCTTAAAGGGATTTCAGTGCTACTATATATTGGTGATCTAAATGTCAATGTATAAAGTAGAAAAGACAGAGAACCAATTCAATGATTTTATGCCATTTTATGCAAAAATAATATGCTTGTAAAATGTTCAAAATACAGCTCTGACATTTGTGATTGTCTTTGTAGACAGAAGCTTGACGCCTGCAACTGAAATTATTATAACTATAAGGCAACAATAGCTGTAGCTTTTGTATAACACAATGAATAGGATCTTTTTTAAAAGTACAAAAAAAAAAGGTATTTGTTGTTGAGAAAAGTACAATTTTAGTAAAGTACAAAGTACAGTGATGCATCAATCCATGGTTTCCCATGCTACATGCTAAAAGTGGGATTTTAAGTATTATTACTGAATAATATCACATGGTTCCCCAAGCAGAGAGACATTTCAGACATTTTGAATGCCTGGGATTTTTTTTAAAAATGTTTCTTGAGTCACTAAGGTGTGACTTTTTCACTTGTAATTTTAACATCTGATTTAATAGCTTTACTATTCCGTGAAAAAGCTTAATTTGTGTACATTAAGAGCAGCTTTTCATCTGACAAAAGCAAGTAAAAAGCAAGCAATCACTGTCTGCAGTCCTCTATAACATTCAAGGAATAATGCTTGACATCAAAAAATGTGTGTAAGAAAGAAAGTATATATATATCTATATATAGATATATATATATCTACAATATAT
>NW_017306368.1:1870663-1880394 GCF_000935625.1 Nanorana parkeri | reverse complement strand
GTTATGTTTGATGTTTGCTGAGGAAAGCCTTTTACTTTACCGTTTTGCTGAAGAAAGCTGTTTGTTCTGTTACCGCTGGATGAAATAAAAGCTGCTTATTTATATCGGACTGTGTTGAAGATGCATGTGTACCCCTGGGGTTCCCCACAATATATTTATATATATATATATATGTAAAAAAGAAATCATATGCCACAAAGACATTGGTGACTTTTTCAACATAAGATGCCATGAGCACTTCCACCCAATCAGCTGTGGGCTGGACATTTGCCACCTTGCAGCTGCATGCAAAATACTTTCTTGTATTAAAAGGAGTAAAAGACGAGAGAGATAGAGAGAGAGAGAGAGAGAATTCTACCCCTGTACAAAGCATTAGTAAGACCTGATTTGGAACATGCAGTTCAGTTTTGGGCACCAGTTCACAGAAAGGATGTTATGGAACTGGAGAAATTGGAGAGGAGGGCAACTAAACTCATTAGAGGCATGGAGGAGCTCCACTGTGAGGAAAGATTTGCTGCACTGAATTTGTTCTCTCTATCTCTGGTCTATATAGTGTGCTTAGTGCCAAATTATTCACTTTAAGGTCACTGCAAAGGACAAGGGGCACTCTTTGCATCTGGAGGTAGTCACGAACTATAACTTGAAAATCCTCAGGTACACATGCTAGTGGGAAATTGTATAACTACCCTTATTTGCATGGCACATTGAGATAATTCTAGGACAGTGACTGTGCACATTTTGTTTTGCCCTTTAGTACCATCTAATGCAATTTTTAGTCTATAATACATATACATATAAAGCTCCAATAGATGGCTTGGTAAAAAAACAATTAAATATTTATGTTACAACATTTTATTTTGAAGCACAGTAGAGCCATGAGATTCAAAAAGAGAAGGTTTTCTGGATAGGGGGTAGAACAATGCAAATTATTGCCTTTTGCCCATGGAGCAACTGTGTTTTCAGTGCTGCTGGTTTATAGCAAAATACAGTCACTGCTCATTTTGCCTACAGTCAAATACTGCTCATTTGCCAGATAATGATGAACAAGGTGATATGCTTAAGCTTCAAAGATAACCAGTGCTTTCATCTGCTCTCTGATGCTCCAAATTGTGAGCAGTCCTGCATTGTATGGGATGATGTCAGAGAGCTGCGAAGGGAAGAGGCTTTGGGGGTACCAGTTGCACAAAGTGATGTCCTGGTCCTGGGAAAGCAAGAAATAAGGTAAGCACATCACCTTAATCCTCATCCCCTAGACAAAACAAGCTGTTAGCCCTTGCAGTGGCAAGGGGAACACACTACAAGGGTAAAGGTTGTTTTCCTAGTAGTTCACCTTTTAATCAAAAACCCTTCACTAAACCAAGTGTCAAGAACAGTAGAGAATTGTTAAAACAAAAGGTAAACATATTAATATAACATAAATGAGAAAAGTAGACAAACAATAAAGGTAGTATCCTACATAAAGGGCATGCCAAGAAAAGAACGTTTGCAAAAAAACAGAATAAAATGGTACCACCTCCTGTATGACACAATATGAAGACAGTGTAAAGTAGGTATATTTAAAGCAGTTGTTTTCTTTGGTTTTCAAAAAAGGGACTAAATTAGTCTAAAAAGGTAAACATATTAATATAACATAAATGAGAAAAGTAGACAAACAATAAAGGTAGTATCCTACATAAAGGGCATGCCAAGAAAAGAACGTTTGCAAAAAAACAGAATAAAATGGTACCACCTCCTGTATGACACAATATGAAGACAGTGTAAAGTAGGTATATTTAAAGCAGTTGTTTTCTTTGGTTTTCAAAAAAGGGACTAAATTAGTCTAAAAAGTAAAAAATAAAGAAGAAAGATGTAAAAAATTAATGTGTTAGGGATAGTAGGTGGAGGAAGTAAAAACAAATGTAGACAGGGGTCTGCAAGGATGCCTGGTAGTAGTTAAAGTGACATTGTTTTTAAAATGCTGATGAAATCACTTAATTTTGATGCTGCTCCTTGATGTTTAAAAGTTTTAACTTCTTCCAAAATCAGCTGGTCCTCCTTTTTTGTAGGGTCCTGTGGAGCCACCCTTGTGTTTGCAACTAAGCTGAATGCATTTTCATTAACACACAGGCAGAGCAAGGCAAGCCATGTCCCTGCTCCCAGCTCCTCTGTCTTCCCTTCTCCAAGGAAGTAGATGGACAGCTGCTGGAGAATGATCTAGTCTTTGTGATCTTGTACTGAATAGGAGGTTCAGGGCTGAGAGAAATGCAGCCATCTTTTTGGAAACCTGATTACTGTAAGTGCTTGGTGCAGTGTATATTTGTTTAATCTGGATTCATTATTCAAAAAAGTTGAAAAAAGTTGAGAGTTTAATACTACTTTAATTTATGGAATTGAGCAAAGTTTAAAGAAATGTGGGTCTAATAGACAGTGTAAATTGACCGTGAAGACCAGGTTTTATAAACCTAGTATGTGAGTCTGAGAAAATACTAAAAAGCAACAGGTTTGTCAGGAAACCATCTAATGCTTTTTCCAAAATATATTTTTTTATAAATTTTTCAGATACAAACAAAAAAAAACCTCACAATTACACAATCAACAAACAATTCATATACCTAGCACTTAAATAATACATATATACTCTCTATCATATAATTACATCCACATCTATCATTACATCCACATCCGCAAAAAGCATCTAATGCTTTTTCATACATGAGACCATATACTACATGGTTAACTACTAGAAACTGCTTAACCACTAAAAATACAGCTTGAATTTTTTTTATATATTGAATATAGTTTGGTGTAAAACAAGACGGACTACATTACCTTTGGGACATTTACACAGAATTTCTAATGATCTGAAAACTGCTGACAAGAATTCTACTACTAAGTTTGACTGCAATTTAAAGTGTTTCTTTAGGGTTACACCCTCTGTCAAGTTTTTATTCCTGGCTGTGTACCCATTTGGGAGATTCACCACTCTATTTTTACCAGTTACCATAAACACCAGGAAAGATAGCAATAGAAAATCCAAAATTTTAGCATTCTCCCTACAACATGAGGTTAGGGGAGATCCTTCAATGGGGACACCTGTTACAGGGGTTAATTGTCTAAGCAGAGAATTCCACTTACTTTGGGAGATTTGCAGGGGGCTCTGGTGAATATCTGGCGCTCTTTAGACTCTGTGCCTCTATCACACTCATGGCAAATGTGCAGTCACTCTATCCCTTTTTTCCCTGTTTCCAGAGCGTCTGGTGTCATTCAGTTTTCCATCAGTGCTGCCCTGAAAACCCCAGAGCCTGTGTTTCCAGTGTATACGGATTCCTGAACGTGACATCTTCCGACAGGTTCCTTGAACTTCCCGTTGAGTCACAGGAAGTGAAGGAAAATCTCCACTAATGAGACATACACTGAGTGGCCAGATTATTATGACCACCCCATCAGTACTTCGTTGGGCCACGAGATGACTCCACGAGATGACTTTGTTGGGCCGCCTCGTGACTCTACGAGATGTTGAAAGGTGATGCGAGGAATCTGACACTGCACTGTAGCCCTTCTGTTGTCTTGTACCAGTCTTGCCACTCTCCGTTCTGCCCTAACATTGACTAGTCGCTGACGGCCACAATTCGCACGTTCAGACCCAGATTTTCGGCTGACAGTCCAGTCTTTAAACACTTTAACAACAGCTGCTCTTGAACATTTAACGAAGTCTGCTGTTTTGCTGATACTTGCTCCATGGCTCCGAGCACCAAAAATCATCCCACGTTCAAAGGCTGTTAAATCGCGCTGTTTACCCATATCTTCAGAAAAAAATCACTTCTACTGTCTTGGTAAACAACCTGCTTCCCTATTTATAATGGTCTGGCTCTCTAGCAAATTCAACGTGAAAATATAGCTAATTATAGACAAACGTCAGGTGGTCATAATAATCTGGCCACTCAGTGTATATGCTGTGAAGAAAGGGATAAGGAGAAGAAGAGGTATCAGACTTAAGGTCAACATCATGTTCTGCTGTAAATTGTTTATACTGTTCAGACTGCTGCCTAATCCTTAGTCCAGCATTACAATTTCACTTATAGTATTTCCATTGATCCAACACATATTGAAATTGTGTTGTGCATTGTTGTTGTTTGTCCAGATCTTGAAAAGAGCAATAGTTTAGGCCGAGGTGTGAGACAACAGCTTCAGTTTCAGAGAATGTGTAGAATTACAGAATAATCACATCTAATTTGTTTTCTCTTGTAGAGTTCTCACAAGATATTGGTACATACCATGGTACCAAAATATGAATTGTATACACCACCTCTTACACATTGCCACCCTTTGCAAGTGGGTTCATCCGTATAAACTTGTACACTGAGTGGCCAGATTATTGAGTGGCCAGATCAGTACTTCAAAGGCTGTTAAATCGCGTTGTTTACCCATATCATCAGAAAAAAAATCACTTCTACTGTCGTGGTAAACAACCTGCTTCCCTATTTATAATGGTCTGGCCCTCCAGCAACTTCAGCGCAAAATTATAGCTAATTGTAGCTAATTTGCCTACAAACGTCAGGTGGTCATAATAATCTGGCCACTCAGTGTAGATGGCAAAAAAAGACAATGGTTTTAACCCTTCCTTAATATCCAAAATAAAAACAGTTGGGCTTTAGATATACTTTAATGGGAAATTAGATATCAAAGTGCTACCGCAATGACAGAGGAAAGTTTGTGTTGTAAAGCATTAACGGATAACTAAAGGACTATGACTGGATGTAGTCTAAAGAAATATAATAGCTTTAGGAAGAGGGACATCTTGACCAAGTGGATGAAGCAAAACTAGGATATTTCCATGGAGTTCCATGACTGCAATAAATCTTTCAGTAAATGGAATAAGGAGTGGGTGGTTAACGCACTCTTTTAGAGAGCATCAGACCCGACTCCGACTCATCATCCTTCTACTTTCCCTTTGAAGGTTCAGATCAGTATATTGTTTCCACTTTTGATATGTGTTACTATGAACTACTACATTATATGAATACTAACTTTTGCTTGACCCTAGGCAAAAATGAGCAGTTAACCCTTGCAGCGTTAGCCCCACTGTAATGGTTAGTAAAATTTCTGCTCAGAGTTCTTCTTTAACCTAATTGTGGCAATCTGTGTCTTGAGCTCCTGGTTGTGTAGTACTTGATGTAATAGCTACTAATGCATTTAAGAATAAATCACCATGCTTCAGTAAAGGATCAACTTCCCAGGCTCTTCATACCTATTGACATTGTTCTCTGTCATCTTCATCCTCTCACTCTTTCACTCTTTAAGACCAGTCCTAGGCCTCATTTTGAGCACATGTTTTCCCTTTCTTGGCAGCAGGCCTAGAGGGATGAGATAATCCGCAGATAAAGATAGTCTCATGAAATGTAAAGAGATTAATGCTCCCACAAAAGAGGACCATCTTAAAAGACTCTGCTGATATTGCCCTATTGCAGGAAACATACCTTGCAGAGACAGACGTTCCTTGCATGTAGAAACTTTGTCTGGTTAACCCAAATATATTGCTCAGATGGATAAGGCAATATATAAGAATAAAAGTTGCCCTATATGGCCATTTGGATAAAATACACTGAATGTAGTCCCAAAATGACACTATGCCATTATGTGAAAAAGTAAAGATTTTTGTAATTGTTATTAGTGGCTTAATTAATCCAAATACTGTGCTCATACAATTCATTGGTATACAATATTGTGCTCCAGCCTCACCACCCTACACAAAACAAATTCACCAATTCAGGTAGAATTGCACTGTTAATCACTGTAAGGAAGCAGCGCTGACACTAAAAATAAAGCTGCACTGAAAAATTGTGGGACTTCTGCTCATCACTCTTAAGCTTCCACTTGGTGTTTCCAGCACTGCTGAAGAACCCAACATGAAAAAATTATAAAATGCTCCAAAGAACAAAGTTCTCTAGCAAACATATCTCTAGCAAACATATAGTTTAAGAGAATGTTTAGTTCCTCTTTAGTGGATTTGGCTTGTTGCTTCAGGCATTCGATTTTTTAAGATGTTTTGAGGTCAGATAACTGACAGGGAAGATTTTTAAATTTAGCTTTTCTTTCTTTTAAACAGCTGTTAGACTGATAATATCTACTTTTAAGCCTGCCTTGTGGGCTACCCAAAGGAAGATCGGTGGGGAACACTGAGGTGCTGTTATCTTACAATACGTTAAGCATATGGTTATTTATTTTAAAATCTGTATCTTGCAGCTGTTTATATGTTATAGATTTCTATCATTAAGCAGCAGGTGAATGATCTGATAAATATGTAGAGATTCAAGGTTTTCATATTGAGAACAGGGATTGTTGAAAAACAGTTTGATCTCACAAAAAAGTATTAGAATAAAAATGACTGCAGTCACATCTAAGGTACTTAGTTTGCAACAGAGATGAATTACACCATGTCATTCCAACAAGATGTTCATAGTTTTGATTTGGAATGCACTAATGTACAAGTTAAATATACAAGCTTAGTACTTTTTTTTTTTTTAATGAATCATGATTTGCTAATAGAAATATGAGAAAAACTGACTCTGGACATTTGGACTGAATTTGATTTCTATATCAAAGCACCCTGTAGTATCAATAGGGTCAGGAAATTACAAGTTTGATAAGGATGGGAAATTCCATCAGACTATTACCTACTTACTCTTAGCTCAGTAAACTATGTTTGGTGGACCTGCATGTAACACTTCCCAAAATATTTAGTAAAGGAGGATTAAGAAAAATTCTTAAAGACAAATTATGTCTTTAATTGATAAATCCTTTAGTTGTACATAACTGTAAATGTATGGGAAATGCAATGGCAATATGCAGTATGTGCAATTGTTGTCTGTCTGTGGTTATAATACCGTATGTTATATACCTTATTTAAGGCACCTGCATGGGCAGCTCAGGGCTTTTTTGACAATTGTGACTTGAAGGCAGAACTGTGGCTGAGAAGCTTGATACAGCCTAAAAAGATTTTTAATTAAGTAAGCATGCTTGGGGCCTTGACACTGATGTCCTGTACAGAAAAGTCCTTTCTTCTATAATTCTGTAAAACGCTTTAAAGCATTCTTCTGCCAGCTATGTCTACACTACATCATAACAGATCCACTACAGGTGCTTCTACTGTGCAGCATGGTTTCTGAGGAAATGTTAACAGGTCCTGACAACCCTGTTTAAAGTGTGAGTAAAGTCTACCTTACAACAATTTCACACACTGATTTCACACACTCCTTCTAGATCTATTCAAAATCCTTTAAAGAGTTTCTGGTTCTAATTTAGAGATGTTTTCTTTTTAGGGGAAGTCACATACACACATTCACAACATCCTGTCTGTTCTGTGCTATGAAGAGCACCCTGATGACATAGCTGTTCATCTTCGGCACAGAGACTCACTTTCACAAGTCTCTGCTTACTTCCTTGGAACCTCATGTGACTAGGGACATCACAGGGGTTGGGATTTTCTATTACTGCTGCATATGCAGTTTTTGTTCCTAGAGAGGCTCCTGCTTGGACTGTGCATGTGCAAGATTAGTTCTTGCCACCTGTGGAGGGTGGAAGAACCGAAATAGAAAGTAGGCATAAAGAAGGATGTAAAATGGCATCAGCTTCAACAAGAGAGGTGATAGAGCAGCCTACACCTGAAAACAATGTAAGAGCACTACTGCAGATCTTTGGAGTTGCTATCTAACATTAGCTGAAATTAGTGAAAAAGAGCATGCACAGTCTGACTAACCCTTGACAGGCCACATGCCCTCAACATGGGGAGTATCCTTTGCCAGCCCAATGTTGAGGGCATACATAGTACCCCTGGTTACTCAATCACAAATAAAAGTTGAAAAGTAAATAAGCGGTGTGAGTAAATAAGTAAAAAAGTATTTTAGTGAAAAAAAAGGTTACATGCTATAAATCCATTGTCAATCATGTCACTCAGTGATGTAGGTTGTTTCTTAATATCAATGACCGACCAACAAAAACGCACACACCGATCCTGCTACTTTCACTCACATGACACAACTGATATTTCTCCAGACAGCAGCTGAATTGAAGTTTGTGGAGTTGAATCTTGTAATTCTGTTTCTGAAGTTTTTTCAAGCCCAATTTGCAAGCTTTTGGTAATAAACATGTATGGATAGCTGGGCAATACCATAGGGAACATGTACTGATTAAAGAGCAACATTAAAAATATACAGTTCTTTTAAATAAGCAACATCGTAATAGTCATCAGAAAAAAATTCTATGCTCCCAGGTACAGATTGGCATAGAATGGGGGACAGCACATTCCCATCACCACACCCTGCATCAAGAGGCAGTGGACGTTTCAAACAGTAGAAAACAAAACATGAAAAGTATTCAATATGAATTCATATTTATATGGTCACCTAGATTGTCTTTTTTCTTGTAAAAAGATGTTAGTTGTATGTAGACCAGACCTTTGTCTTGGGGAATACTATAGTAAAGCCATGCCTAGGGCTACTAAAAGTGCTTCTCTAAAAACAGAAGTACCTTCAAGAATTGGTAAAAGATGGATGGTATATTTAACATATAAAGGCAAGCTGGTGCCATGTGGTTTTAAGTCAAACTGTGTGATTTCATGTTCTTCCATGAAAAACCTTCAATTTCCTGGATTACTTGTTGCAAGAAAGCCCATATATTTGGGCTCGTTTGCAACACCAGAAATGTTTTTAATTAAGTATTGTCCCTATGGGGGGATTGTGCAAGTTGCCAAGGAGAATATCTTCAATTGACATATATAAAGACTGAAAACTAGCAGTATTCATATTGCACAACTGAATTAGATCCTTGACAGAATGGAAATGCCCATTGTAAAGTATTTCCATTGATCCAACACATATAGCAATTGTGTTGTGCATTGTTGTTCTTTGTCAAATAAAACCTTAAGGATCAACTTGCATGCAAACAAGTACAGATCCTTCACTGTTATGAATTTGTCCAGATCTTGAAAAGAGCAATAGTTTAGGCCAAGGTGTGAGACAACCGTTTCAGCTTCAGAGAATGTTTAGAATGACAGAATTTATATATTTATAAAATATAAGACGGAGGGGACGGCATTGGCGTTCCTTAACTACAAATAATGTAACAAAAAATGCAAACTAGAAATCCGGGCAGCTAAAACTGAGTGCGAAAAGCATATCGCCGCAGGTAGTAAAAAGAACCCCAAAATTTTTTACCAATATATTAACAGTAAAAAGGTGAGAAAGGAGCAGATAGGCCCAATAAAGGATGAAAGCGGGAAGCTAGTCACAAACGACAAGGAAAAGGCCGAGGCGCTGAACGCTTTTTCTCCTCAGTATACACTCAGGAGGGAAAGGGGCTTGACACACATGATAAAACTCCCAGTTTAACTCAAAATATACCCCAGTGGTTGACGGAAACCGGGATACAACAAAGACTTAAAATGCTCAATGCAAACAAAGCAGTGGGTCCGGATAACCTTCACCCCAAGGTACTTAAGGAATTAAGCCAGGTTATAACTAGACCATTAATCCTCATTTTTAAGGACTCCTTAATGACTGGTAGGATCCCCAGTGATTGGCGGAGGGCTACGGTAGTCCCAATATTCAAAAAGGGGGCTAGGTGCCAACCTGGGAACTATAGGCCAGTCAGTCTAACATCGGTAGTTTGTAAAATGCTAGAGTGCATAATAAAGGATTATCTGGTAGAATTTGTTCAGGAAAACGGGATAGTTAATGACAATCAGCATGGGTTCA
>NW_017306368.1:1841394-1870620 GCF_000935625.1 Nanorana parkeri | reverse complement strand
GATGTGGTATATCTGGATTTCGCAAAGGCTTTTGATACAGTACCACACAAACGCTTGCTACACAAGCTGAGGGCTATGGGCATAGATGAGGTGGTGTGTACGTGGATAGAGAACTGGCTATGGGAACGTGTCCAGAGGGTATCTGTAAATGGCACCTTTTCAGACTGGGCTAGTGTAATGAGCGGTGTGCCTCAGGGTTCTGTGCTGGGTGCCATATTGTTCAACTTATTCATTAATGACATCAGGTAGGGTGTTAACAGCGATATTTCCGTGTTTGCGGATGACACCAAAATTGGGAGGGTAATAGACACGGACTTAGACATTATAACATTACAGCAGGACCAGAAATAAAATAGGGGAGTGGGCATTAATGTGGCAGATGAGGTTTAATGTCGATAAATGCAAAGTAATGCACTTTGGAATTAAAAATAAACAAATGGGTTATACAATTATGGGTATGCCGCTATGGAAGTCAGAAATGGAGAAGGATTTGGGGGTCATTGTAGACCACAAACTGAAAGGTAGCTTGCAGTGCCAGGCTGCTGTAAACAAAGCTAGCAGGGTTTTGTCCTGTATTAAAAAGGGGATGTATTGCAGGGACAAGTCTATAATTTTGCCACTTTATAGATCATTGGTTCGACCTCATCTGGAGTACACGGTCCAGTTCTGGTCACCAGTACTAAGAAAAGATGTCCTTGAGTTGGAAAAAGTCCAGTGGAGGGCAACCAAACTAATAGACTTGTGCGCCGTCAAAATTTTTTTTCCGTTTCGTAATATCCATTACATGTTCACATTAGAGGTGAGGAGATTAAGGGGGGATATGATTTCCATGTACAAAATGTTTAATGGTGGTAGCAACATTAGCGATAAACTGTTTAAAATTAACTCCGTTACAAAAACTAGAGGCCATCACCTAAAATTGGTGGAAAAAAAATTCCAGCACAAGGGGCGAAGGGGGTTCTTCACAGTAAGATCAGTTAGGGTCTGGAACTCACTGCCACAGGCGGTGATTTCAGCAAATAATGTGGAATTGTTCAAGAAACTTTTGGACGATTTCTTAAGGGACCGTAATATACAGGGGTACAGGTACTCCTAGAATGAGATCCTAATAGGTTGGACTTGATGGACTAATGTCTTTATTCAACCTCAAATACTATGTAACTATGTAAGAATAATCACATCTAGTTTGTTTTCTCTTGTAGAGTTCTCACAAGATATTGGTACATACCATGGTACCAAAATATGAATTGTATACACCACCTCTTACACATTGCCACCCTTTGCAAGTGGGTTCATCCGTATAAACTTGTACATGCTGTAAAGAAAGGGATAAGGAGAAGAAGAGGTATCAGACTTAAGGTCAACATCATGTTCTGCTGTAAATTGTTTATACTGTTCAGACTGCTGCCTAATCCTTAGTCCAGCATTAAAATTTCACTTTTATATACCTTCCTTTCAGAAAAACACTTTTTAAAATATAGACTTCAGATGTGTGTAGTAGAAATTGGCTAGCATCAGGACAGTACATAAGTGCTTAACTAGGCAGCAAATTTAAAAAGCTCTGCAGTCTGGGCCTTTTTTAGCATATCTGCTGCCAACATCACAATTGTGGTCTGTGGCGTCAGTCTGCAGCATATCGGGTCATGGTAAACGTGAGCTATTTGGGTACCATATGCCTGAGGTAGCACATGACTATGCACCAAAGAGCTCAGAGGGAGCAGTACCTCCATTATACCAGTTGGCAGCAAAAGGTCTGCACACAGTGTTGGGAAAAGCTCCTTGAGCACCCAAACCAAAAAGGCCAAAGTGCTCCCCCATGTTCCATGACCTGTGAACTACTTCAGCAGTTTAAGTTGGAGGTCTTCCCGTTTTGCACCCCCCTCCTGCTGAAGAGCTCAAGAAGGCAGCCTCCTCTACCTACCCCTTGGCTTGGCCCTGGCTCAACTTTTTGTTGAACGTTTGGAGAAGGCAGGAGAAGTGAACAATCTAGGAAAACATAGCTGAATTGGAAAAATTCTCAAATTCAGCTCACGTTCCAGTTCAGCTATATTGTGCTAGATTGTTTACTTGTCCTGCCTTCTCCAAACTCTTCACCCTTTTGTGAATGACCCCCTAAATGAATTACAAATCTTGAAATGGAAAATGACAATTGTTATACAAAATTAAAGCCTGTCGGACTAAAACCAAGAAACTATTTTTCAAATGGGGTAAAAAACCTGGTAGAATAATGGCAAGAGCACTTAGAGAGATGAGACTACAATCTTTCTTTATGCCAAGAATACATTTAGAAAAAGGGAAGCTACTACACAAAAATAAACAGATCGATGTTTCCAAAAATGTTTTCAAGACCAACGTAAAATGTTTCCAACCTGTCAGACGTACCAGCGAACTAGTAGCGTGGTAAGGAACCCACTGGCAGGAAGCGGCCGATAAGTCCAGAAACGAAGTACAATTTAGGGGCAATCCAAGAGAGTAGTCAAAGTCCAGTCCGGGTCGTGGCAGGCATCGATGGTTCAGAGGCGATAGACAGTCCAAGGGTTCAGTATCAGGAAGTACAACGAAAGGGCAACATGATCAACAGGGAGGCTAGGTGTTCACCATAAGGTGAAATAACACAGCAATGAGCCAAAGCTCAGGCTAGGTTTTTATAGCCAAGGGAGGTAAGACCAACCCCCGGTCACCGAGGCAACCAGGAGGCTTCCCTCCCCAGGAACCAATGGCAGGCGAGAGAGATGGAAGGTGTGTGCTGGGAACCTCCTCCAGCAAGGCCCACACCCGATGGCCCTAATGGCGCCGGAGCGCTATGCGCGAGCTTCCGGGGATGCGCGCGCAGCCTGCTCGACTCGCGCATGTGCACCCGCAGCCCGGGCACCAGGAGTTCTACCAGACTGGAGGGGAAGCCGTGCCCTGCGCCGTGCCCGTGGTCCCCGAGCAGAGGTAACACCCCCTGCTTCCTGAAGGAGCCCCCCACCAAGGAGCGGCCTCCGTGCTCGACCCTGGGAAGGCCTCTCGGGATGAGCCCGATGGAACGCCCTCACCTTGGCATTTTTATGGACGTTCCCTGAGTGCTCCCAGGAACGCTCCTCGGGACCGCATCCCTTCCAGTGGGCGAGATACTCGAGGACCCCATTCCGGCGGCAGGAGTCCAGGATCTCCTGGACCTCATACTCGTTATTGTTATTCACCTGGATGGGAGGAGGTGGAGCAGGCACCCGGCCCGGGAAGGGGTTGGCACGATGTGGTTTTAGTAAGGACACGTGGAATACCGGGTGGATTCCCAGGGATGCAGTAAACCGGAGTTTTGCTGCAACGTCATTGACCATACCCACGATCTCGAAGGGACCGAGGTAACGGGGACTCAGCTTTCTGGAGGGACAGGACAGTCGGAGGTGCTGTGTGGAAAGCCACACTTTGTCCCCGTCCTTGTATCTAGGGGAGTCCACACATCTACGGTCCACCTGCGTCTTATGCCGCTGCTGAGTGGCCTGGAGCCGCTGCGTTAGGGTCTGTCTTAGTCCCCGCAGGTGCCAGAGCCGTTGGGCCACGTCAGGCACTGGGATGTCAAGGGGGAGATCCGGGAGGGTCAAGGGATGGTAGCCGTAGTTGGCATAGAACGGAGAGAGCCTGGTGGAGGAATGTTGTTGATTATTGAAGGTGAATTCCACGAAGGGGAGATGGCTCACCCAGTCGTCCTGCAGATTGGATGTATAGCAGCAGAGGAACTGCTCAAGGGTCTGGTTGGTCCTTTTGGTCTGCCCATTGTTCTGAGGGTGGTAGGCAGAGGACAGGCTGTGAGTGATACGAAGGCTACGGCAAAACTGAGTCCAAAATCGGGAGGTGAATTATGAGCCCCGGTCTGAGACGATGGAATCAGGGAGCCCGTGCAACCGGAGCACATGTTGGAGGAACAGGTTCGAGGTCTGTTGGGCCGTCGGGAGACCGGAGGTTGGAATGAAGTGGGACATCTTTGTACATCTGTCCACTACCACCATGATGGTGGTACAGGCTTGCGGGGGTGGCAAGTCCACGATGAAGTCCATTGCTATGTCACGCCATGGAAGGGTCGGCACTGGTAGAGGCTATAACAACCCGATGAGTTTTGAGGTGCATCGTTTGTGGAGTGCACAAATGAAACACGACTCTATGAAGAAGCGTACGTCGGCCGCCAAAGAGGGCCACCAAAACCGACATAGGAGGCATTCCATGGTGTTGCGCCTACCTCTGTGGGCCGTCGTGGGGTGGTCATGGTGATGCTGCAGTACGGGCAGTCGCTGAGGGACTGGGACGTAGATCCACTTCTGATGGTATCGAAGCCCCTGCTTTAACGGCAGGTGGGCTGCCTCCTTTGGGGCTGGCGTGCTGGCCCATCGGATCCCCTCGATTTAAGGAGTGTTGGGTGGCCAGAAAGTATGCGGCTGGTAGGATGGGTTCCGGGGGTGCAGGATTGGCCTCGGACGAGTACATACGGGACAAGGTGTCAGCCTTGCCGTTCTTGGATCACGGTCGGTAGGTTATCTGGAGGCTGAAACGGGAGAAAAAGAGAGCCCACCTGGCTTGTCAAAGCCGCAGCCGATTGGCACTGCGGAGGTACTCAAGGTTGCAGTGGTCCGTGTACACAACCACAGGGTTCTCGGCTCCCTCCCAGCAGATGTCTCCATTCCTCCAGGGCATCTTTGATGGCGAGCAGCTCCCTCTCACCCACATAATAGTTGCGTTTGGCCCCAGTAAGTTTGTGGGAATAAAAGGCAACGGGTTGTAGAAGCCGCCTCTCCCCTTGGACCTGGGAGAGAATGGCCCCGATGGCCCCCTCGGAGGCGTCTGTCTTTAGAAAGAACGGTTGAGAGGTGTCTGGTTGTGCCAGTATAGGTGCCTGTGTGAACAGCCTCTGGAGGTGTTGGAACACCCTGTGAACCACCGGAGTCCATTCGAACGCGGTGTTGCTCCTGGTCAGCGCAGTGATGGGGGCGCAGATCGCTCAAAAGTTCCGGACGAATCTGTGGTAGAAGTTGGCCCGGATCTTCCTGGGGTCAATCTCCACTCGACCTGGGGATAGGATGTAGCCCAGGAATTTGATTGAAGAGGCTTCGAAGGTGCTCTTCTCAAGCTTACCATAGAGTTTGTGGGTCGGAAGACGCTGGAGCACCGATCTGACGTGCCTTTCCTGTTGTGGCAGTGTTCTGGAAAAGACGAGGATATCGTCCAGGTATACAATAACATGGGTATCCAAAAGGTCGCGGAAGACGTCGTTGACGAAGCACTGGAAAGTGGCGGGGGCATTACAGAGCCCAAAGGCATTACAAGATACTAGTGTTCTCTCGACCATGGACAGGGCACCCCGAACCACCCCGATCTGCATCGGTTCCTCCTGGTTGACGTTTCCCACCGCAGGAACAGATACCGGAACTGGAAGCGGTAAGGGCTCCGACCTGCGCACCGGTGGAGGCGGGGTCTGTTGCCGCTCCTATCGTCTTTCCCGGAAACGGCGATCCAGGTGGGTAACTGAGTCCATCAGTCCCTCCAAGGTACCCGACACCCCGATGCGGGCGAGCTCATCCTTGAGCTGTTCAGACAAGCCGAGGCAGAACTGGTCGATTAAGGCTACGTCATTCAAGCCAGTATCCGGTGCGACCTCACGAAACTCGATGTAGTCCTACACCGGACGTCTGCCCTGGCGGAGGGTGCACAAGGTACCCCTGGTGGTCGAGGAACGCAGTGGGTCATCATAAAGTTTCTGCATGGCACGGCAAAGGACTCCCAGGATGATAGCACTGGGTCATCGGCCTGTAGGAGTTGGTGCGCCCAGGTCTGAGGAGGTCCGGAGAGCATGGAGATCGCCGTGCGTACTCTGAAGTCCATAGCATACGTGCGGGGTTTCAGAGAAAACACCTTGCAGGAAATGAGAGAGCGGTACTTCCTCCGATCAGCGGAAAATTGTTCAGGGAGGCTGACCGATGGCTCGATGGAGACCACCTCCAGTGTGGGTGTGGAAGGAGGTGAGGGTGGTAGCGCGGTACTCTCCGCGATACGTCGCTCCTGTGTGACCACCCTCTGGAGTAGGTGCTCATGACTAGCCTGCATCTCCTGGAAGGCTTGCGTCATGAGGGTTAGCTGCTTGGACAGGGCCGTAACTCAGTTAAAGGCTGAGTTATTATGTCAGACATACCAACGAACTAGTAGCGTGGTAAGGAACCCACTGGCAGGAAGCGGCCGATAAGTCCAGAAACTAAGTACAATTTAGGGGCAATCCAAGTCCAGTCCGGGTCGAGGCAGGCAGCGATGGTTCCTAGGCAATAGGCAGTCCAAGGGTTCAGTAATCAGGAAGTACAACGAAAGGGCAACAGGTAACAACAGGATCAACAGGGAGGCTAGGTGTTCACCATAAGGTGGAATAACTCAGCAATGAGCCAGAGCTCAGGCCAGGTTTTTATAGCCAGGGGAGGTAAAAACACCCCCCGGTCACTGAGGCAACAAGGAGCCTTCCCGAGAACCAATGGCAGGCGAGAGAGATGGAAGGCGTGTGCTGGGAGCCTCCTCCAGCAAGGCCCACACCCGATGGCCCTAATGGCGCAGGAGCACTACGCTCGCGCTTCCGGGTATGCGCGCGCAGCCTGCGTACTGCGCATGCGCATCCGCCACGTGACTCGCGCATGCGCACCCACAGCCCGGGAACCAGAGTTCTACCAAGCTGGAGGGGAACCCGTGCCCTGCACCGTGCCCGTGGTCCGTGAGCAGAGGTAACACCCCCTGCTTCCTGACACAACCCTACCACCAACTGTGACAAAATAAATTGGACAACATTAATAAGTACTCAATTTTGGCATACCTGGCCTCACAACACAGGAAAGCCAAACTGTAGGCACCCTGGTCACAGGGTAAGAACTAGATAGTGTTCTTAAGAAATCCAGATGGCTTTACTGTACTCTATTATAAAATGAAACAAAACACCTCCTGTCCTACCCCTTTTTAAGAGGATATAACTCAAGTTTAGATTACCAACACTTCCCCCTTAGGGCCACAATTACTGTCATACCAAAGGAGGTTAAAGATCGAACCCAATGTTCCTTCCAGGTACTATCCAATATCTCTTCTGAATGTGAATTTAAGGATTTCCATGAAAATACTGACCAACAGATTGCTCCAAATGATTAAACAATATCCATAAAGACCAGATAGGTTTCATCCATAACAGGGAAGTGAACAATAACACTACTAGAACACTAAACACCATACACCTATCTTACAACTGTTGTAGTAGAACTCAGACCACTGTTTTGTGCAGAGAAAATAATATATTGCCCCTCATAATTATCAACCGATCCCACTTATATAACTTTCTAAACATCCAAACTCTTTTGAATCTCCAGAAGACACTCATCGCTTATCCATTACAAGTTGGCTGGATATAGGATAACCTAGCGTTTCCCAGACCTAATAACATAAGTCATTAGCACTTCTCACACATTCACATATTCTTTTTTTTATTCACTCTCTACAAGGATAGAATAGCTATAGGGAGCAAAACCAGGCCTATAGTTTGACTGAAGCCATGTTCAAAATTCTCCAACACTACAAAAAACCCATAAGCTTCCCCTATCGACCAACATCAAAAAGGAGTTTAATCGAGTTGACTCGATGTACCAGAGTGCTACTTTTCATTATCTGAGTATCTGAAACAACCTAGAGAAATGGATATGGGAGGTATATTCCCAACCTGCTGCCAAAGTGAATATCAACAAAACCATTTTTAAACTATTTTGAACCCTGCACATTCATTTTGCTCATAATACTTTCTTTGTTATATCAGAGCCAACAAAAGTAATACTGGTGTAGAATCCTACAGCACAGACCACAAAGGCAGTGGCCTATGCTGATGACTTATTTTTTACCACATGACTGGTCACCTCCATCTCAAACCTCATTTCAAAATGTACAGGATACAGTACCTTATAAAGTTTCTAAATAAATCTTCAAAAGTCCAAAGCCCTAAACCACCACATATGCTTAACAACATAAACACACTCTCCATTCAAATGGTGGCATAACCACATCAAGTATTGTGCATAAATCTTCACAGCAATATCAATATTCACAGCAAACGTCCCATCATTTTTATAAACAATCAGACAAAAACTTTAGAAATGGAATTCAAATTCCTTCTAGTGGTTTGGAAGAAAGATTGTTCTCATATTGAATGTTCTCTCAAGATTATTCTATTTGCTCCAAGCTCTCCCTGTTGGTATTCCAGACATTCCTTAAACAAGTACATGGGAAATTTAGTGGGTTTCTCTGAGCACAGAAATTACACCAACTTAACCATTCCCTTATGAGACAACCTAAACAAAAAACTGATAGAAGTTTCCCCGACTCAATTACATATCACAGGGCAGTGCCCACGATGAGCATATTAGACTGGAGCAAACATGGTATTGAAAATGTTGTATCCAACTGGCACAATCCGCACCGAACACAACTCTTAGTTGTCTCTTTTGGCTCAGTGTGGAGCTCCCATAACAACTCAGGAGTCATTGGTACCACTCTTAAACTGTTCTCGCACAACAGTCTATGTATTTGTTACGTACCTTAGGTGGAGCCTGAGATGACGAGGGCGGCCTCTCTTGCTGCTCCAGTCCAAACACCCCTGGATGGTGGAAACAGGTGTGTGAGGACAGAGAGTGGCACAAGTGCCGGTAGGTTGTAGCTCCAGACAAAGCTGTGTGCAGGTTTGCAGAGGTTGCTGAGCAGGATGCAGGTTGGTAACAAGATCCTAGAAGCAGAGTAACCGGGTCATCAACAATCTGGCAATTAAGTACAGAATCAGAATGCAGGACATAGTAAGGGGCAGGCTGGGTCGGTAACTTGCAGGCAGCGTGGTATCCAGGGAGCAGGCAGGAGAGAGGTCAAAAACAAGCCGAGAACACAGAACAGGAGCAAGGTCAAGCAGGCCGGGTGGGTAACAGGAAATCAACAGGCATACAGGATCCAGGAACACGGGAATAGCTGAAGATCAGTCAGCAGGGAGGTCTGGGTGTCTCAGCCTTAAATAGCCCTTTTGGCGCCATCATTAGGAACGGCCGTGTGCGCATGTCCACACACACGGCGTGGTGCGCGCACACCCATGTAGAGGCACGTGGCGTGCACCATCCTCTTTGTGCCCGTCCCGCATTCTGGCCCCACAGGCTAGCTCTGGCTTCATGACAGTATCTTTGACAACTGCAACCAATCTCATGTGACCTCTGTGGTACCAAGTAGAATAGAAAAACAGTTTAAAAAGTAGTAAAAAATAAAATAGAAAACGATTGGGCGGAGCTAGCAGTGACAGCGCGCTCCGCCCAACTGTTTTCTATTGGCAGGGCGGTTCTGCTGCCGTCAGAATAAAAAAAAAAATCACCATAGGAATGCATAGCTAGATTCCTATTGGCTATTTCACTTTGCAATAGCCAATAGCAAACTAGCTATTGCACCCGCCCTCTGCTGCTGTCAATCACTAGAGGGGACCTGATGGAGAACTTCAGGTTCCCTCTGCGGATTGACAGCAGCAGTGGGCGGGTGCAATAGCTAGTTTGCTATTGCAAAGTGAAATAGCGAGTAGGAATCTAGCTATGCATTCCTATGGTGATTTTTTTTTTTTTTATTCTGACGGCAGCCAACTGCTCCGATGTCAGAAGGAAAAAAAAGACAACAGAGCAGGGAAAGGTTTACTCTGCTCGATCGAGCAGAGTAAACCTTTCTGAGAAAAAGTGTTTCTCTCCCGGGCGGCCGTGAGCCACTATCTAATAGCGGTGGACTCCCGGAGTGTCCGGGAGAGTTGGGCTGTCTGGAGATCAGTGTCCCTGGTTATCTGGGACCAGTAGCAGGCTGTTGGCCAGCTAATATCCGGCCGTTCAGCCAGCTTCGGCTTTCACCTCGGCTCAGTCGACTGAGCCGCTCGGCCGACTATGGGAGCTGTACGGGCTATAGTGAATAGCCCGTACAGCAGCCCTTCGGTTCTACTGAACCGAAGTGGTCCTGGGGCCGTAGCTAGCCGAAGGATCAGCCGAAACTATTGCTATATCCTTCACAGCTTAGTGAATAGACCCCTCAGTATTTTGAAGATTGTTTTTTTTTTCACATTTTGGGAAATTGAACAAAAGTTTAAAATGTATATTTCACATAAAATTGCCATTCTGCTTCTACTTCTAAATATGGGAGTACTATTTGTGTGAGACTTTTTGTTGCCTGTTAAAGTGTATAGTGCAAGTCAGGCACTATACCGGCTAGCACTGCTAGTAATTAGGCCTTTGGTACTGGCTGGCACTGTTAGTAATCAGGCACTTAGTTGCTGGCACTGGTAGTAATCATGCACTGTACTGGCTGGAACTGGTACTGGAGTGTAACTGGGCACTGTACTGGCTGGCACTGGTAGCAATCAGGCACTGACCTGCCTGGCATGTGGGGTAATCAGGCACTTGATAATGGCAGGCACTGGTGATGATCAAAGTGGTACTGGTAGTTATGAGGCGCTGTACTGGTTGCCACTAGTACTGACTTGTAATCAGTCACTAGCTGGTGGACACGATAAAAACAATGGCCATGATTGTTAGTCTCTGTCACCTTCCTTTCATGACTCTTTGTGTGTGAAAGGAAAGGGAGAGCTGGGTTGTCAATCACAGTATAGTTTACATTTGTGATCACACTGATTGGTCATAGCAATCATGTGGTACAGTGCTACTTTGATGCCTCTGTACCTTTTTCTGTGATATGCTGTATCCATTTGCAGTATGAACACAACTACTGTGCCCCCTCCCACACTAGGGGGTGGCATGCACAAGCACAGAAAAAAGGGACATTTGAAACTGTCAACTTCACAGTTGTGGAAGTGCACCATACATCTATTTAATGACAGCAGACAGCCAGCAATTAGGAAAAAAGTTAAATCAAAAAAACCCTCAAAAGTGATTTAAAAATGTAAAATATAATAAATAAAAATAGCAAAACATTTTAATAGCACCCCCATTGTCCCCCATAAACAAACACAAACGTGAATATGACACATGTGAGTAATAATTATAGGTCCCCCACTTTTGCTTAACCCTAAACTAATGTGTTGTAAAGCCTTTTAAAGTATGATGTTTTGGGGCGCACACAGTTTTCATTCTTGACATGTATATATTTACTAGAAAGCACGGACAAAAAAGGAACAAGCGCACTACCAAAGGTACAAATTGGGCTTCCAACAGGGCTATAGAAAACCGTGTGTGGCTCTTAGAGACAGGGAGAGGAGCCCTGTGTTGGCAATAGCAGACTGTAGTGTGTTTAAGAGCGCTACTCCTGTATGAGTGCAATTAAACAATCATGGAATGTAACAATGCTGTTTCACACTGGGGATGAACAGAATACAAAGTGACTCACTTTTAGATGTCCTGGAAAGCCTTGGAAATGGTCCGATGGAGACACTAAGACAGATCTGGACAAGTGAATCCCAGTAGTGTGGTCGGCAGAGGACATAGGTGCAGATGTCTGTCGCAAAGAAACTCAGCTGGCCAGGCTGAGCCGTTGCGGCCAAAGACACTGTGAAGTCAGTGCTGTATGATAGTAGTAGTCTGGTGCCGTCTCTCTATCAGAGGTCTCAGGGGATGAGACGGCAAAGTCGTGGGGAGCAGACTTTGGCTGAGACAGTAATAGGGGTGTAATGCAGTGGTAGAGGGTATCGGAAGGGAGGACAGAAAAGCGCTATGCGTTTCGAGGCTATGCCTCTTTATCAAGCTCGAGTGAAAAGTGGACGGAACAGATTAGCGGGAAAGCCGCGATTTATAAAACTGACAGCGGGGCGGGGAGATCACTCGGGGCCTTGTCCTGATAGGAGTATGAGAATGGAGGGGCGTAGCAGACCGCCCATATTAGTCCCGAGTGGCATCTTGTTCTGAGCCAGCGGATCATATCTTGCTCGCAATCCAATAACCGAGGAGTAAAAATGAGAAACAAACGAATTTAAACGAATTTAAACGAATTTAAAAGTTAAACATACCAAGCAAATTTTATTCAAGAGATTAAAAAGATTAAAAGCGAATTTTATTCAAGAGATTAAAAGCAAGTGGGACCCATATTATTGATGTCAATTCTATCATGTAGACTGTGTATAAAAAAACAAACAAAATTAATAAATAAAAAAATAATAAGTAAAAAGAGGCTGATAATAGTGTCATATTCCCTATCCTGCAGAAAGTTTGCAGCGATGCCAAGCACCATCCAAACCTAACTTCGTTAGAAAATAAAGCCCTGAAAAATCTAACACTTGAAGATCTTGGATATTTTTATTGTGCTTAAAAGTAAAGTGTCGAGGGACGCTATGTTCTACGCCTCCTTTTTCTATTAGGCGTCTGTGGTCGCCTATTCTAGCTCGTAGGGGTCTGATTGTCCGACCCACATAGATGAGGCCACAAGGGCATTTCAATCCATAAACTATGTGATCATGTGAGCACGTTATAAAATGTTTAATGATGTAGAGATTATGGAGGTGGTCATAGAACTTTGTTTGGCCATGTTGGATGAACTGGCATGTCAAACATCTAGGTTTTTTACATTGGAATACACCAGTTCTATTGTCGATTAAAAAATGTTTGGGACGTGATTCTGGGCCTACAAAGGCTCGACTCGGGCCAACCATATTTTTAATGCACCTGGACTTTCTAAAGTTAATAGAGGGATTAGTTGGTAAAAGAGGACCCAATCTGGGGTCTTTTTGTAGGATATGCCAGTGTTTGCGGATGACTTTTTGTATCGCTGTAAAACCGTTGTTGAAGGTAGTGATGAAGCGTATGTTCTTGTCATCACTGGCGGGGTGAGGCCTTGTGGGTCCTGTAGGTTGGTCGGTTGCAGAGTAGCTGGAGCAGGCCTCCAAAATAATTTCCTCTGGGTATTCCTTCTCTCTAAATTTACTAAGGAGGAGTTGGCTAGAAGTGGCATAGTCGGTGCTCTGGGTACAATTCCTTCTGAGTCTACAAAATTGGCTCTTAGGTATGTTTTTCTTCCACCTAGGGTGGTGACAACTCTTAAAGTGTAGGTAGGAATTGCCTCCTGTTGGTTTAACGTGGTTACTTGTGATGATGTCCTGATCCATAAAGGACAATTCAAGGTCTAAAAAAAACAATTTGGTGTTGTTGGACTCAAAGGTAAATGACAACCCAAATTGATTGTCATTACAATGAGTTAAGAAATCAGGCACACTATCGATGGGGCCATCCCAAATAATCAGGATATCATCAATATACCTGCCATAGAACACCAACCGTTCTGAAAATGGGTTGTTGTTCCAGATGTGTAATGCCTCCCAATGGCCCATGGTCAAATTTGCATAGCTGGGTGCGAAATTAGCCCCCATGGCTGTCCCTTGCATCTGTAGATAACATTTGCCAAAGAAAGAGAAATAGTTGTGGGTGAGGGCGAATTCTGTACAGTTCAAAATGAACTGTGCTTGGCTGTGGTGGATGGAGGATTTTGTGAGAAAATACAGTAGTGCATTTAAACCTACTTGGTGGGGAATAGATGTGTAGAGGGAGGTGACATCTAGCGAGATCCAGCTATAAGATGGGTCTCATTTACAGGAGTATATGGCCTGAATAAGGTGTCCAGAGTCTTTGATGAATGAAGGAAGGGATGCCACGATAGGTTGAAGGAAGTGATCGATATAGACCGAGAGGCCACTTGTTAGACTGTTGGTGCTGGCGATAATTGGACGCCCTGGTGGGTTAATTAGATCCTTATGTACTTTGGGGAGGTGATAGAAGTAAGGGGTGCTAGGAAATTTTGGATTCAAAAAGGTTTTCTCTTTTTTTACTGATGACCGCTTTGTGGAATGCTGGAGTAATGAGATTATCGAGTTCCATTGAGAACATTGGCAGTGGATCTTTATCTAACAGAATATATGTGGTGGTATCTGACAATAGTCTGAGTGCTTCTGTGATGTGCGATCTAGAATAACAATCCCTCCTCCCTTATCCGCCTGCTAAATTTACAATATTTTTATTCAGTATTAGATTTTTCAGGGCTTTATTTTCTAACGAAGTTAGGTTTGGATGGTGCTTGGCATAGCTGGAAACTTTCTGCAGGTCTGCAAATACTACATGGTAAAATGTATCGATGTATCAAGCACAATAAAAATATCCAAGATCTCCAAGTGTTCGCTATCGAACACATTTCTAATCATCTTTCTTCATCTGAAAGGTTTCATCTCCTCTGCAAAAGAGAGACCTATTGGATCTACAAACTTAATACCCTGGTTCCAATGGGTCTCAACGAGGAGATAGAAGTTCATACTATTCTATAAGTCATAACACCCCTTGGCTTATTTTTACTTTTATTACTTCTTTCATACATGATTTTTAGTTGCATCTGATAGGGAATATGACACTAATATCAGCCTCTTTTTACTCTTTTTACTTATTATTATTATTTTTTTATTAATTTTGTTTGTTTTTTATACACAGTCTACATGATAGAATTGACATCAATAATATGGGCCCCACTTGATTTTAATCTCTTGAATAAAATTTGCTTTTAATCTTTTTAATCTCTTGAATAAAATTTGCTTGGTATGTTTAACTTTTAAATTCGTTTAAATTCGTTTAAATTTGTTTGCTTCTCATTTTTACTCCTCGGTTATTGGATTGCTAGCAAGATATGATCCGCTGGCTCAGAACAAGATGCCACTCGAGATTTAATATGGGCGGTCTGCTACGCCCGTTCCGCCCCTCCATTCTCATACTCCTATCAGGACAAGGCCACGAGTGCTATCCCCGCCCAGTTGTCAGTTTTATAAATCGCGGCTTTCCCACTAATCTGTTCCGTCCACTTTTCACTCGAGCTTGATAAAGAGGCATAGCCTCGAAGCACGTAGCGATTTTCTGTCCTCCCTTCCGACACCCTCTACCACTGCATTACACCCCTATTACTGTCTCAGCCGAATTCTGCTCCCCACGACTTTGTCGTCTCATCCCCTAAGACCTCTGATAGAGAGACGGCACCAGACTACTACTATCACACAGCACTGACTTCACAGTGTCTTTGGCCGCAACGGCTCACCCTGGCCAGCTGAGTTTCTTTGCGACAGACATCTGCACCTATGTCCTCTGCCGACCACACTACTGGGATTCACTTGTCCAGATCTGTCTTAGTGTCTCCATCGGACCATTTCCAAGGCTTTCCAGGACATCTAAAAGTGAGTCACTTTGTATTCTGTTCATCCCCAGTGTGAAACAGCATTGTTACATTCCATGATTGTTTAATTGCACTCATAAAGGAGTAGCGCTCTTAAACACACTATAGTCTGCATATATTTACTAGACACAACCTCACCTTCATTCTTGACATATATGGTATCTATTTACTAAACACAACCTCATCTTTTATTTGTGTTTCTGCACACCAAAATTAATTTTAGTGTATTTTAACCTAAAAATATAGATTTGATAAACAGTTGCGCAAATATTGCGCAAATATTGTAAAAAAATTGCAACTTTTTTTCTATTCTACAGGTGAAACAGGGCCCACAGCAGCTGACTTTGAATTAAAAGAAATCAACATTGAAATGTATTTATTTCAGTGAAAAAGCAATATAGTGTATTGACTACATGTACTCATATATTTAAAAAATGTCACTATTGTAGGTTGCTTTTTCAAAAGGACCCACAGAAGCCAGCTTTGAATCAAGAAATTTACATCGGAGTATATGTTATTTACTAGACTTCCCCCAAGCAAACAAAATACTGCAGTTACTTTGTACACACTATTTACACAATTTTATTAGGCTTTTTTTCAACAGGGCCTATACCAGCCAACTTTATAATATAAAAAGAAATCAACATTAGAGTAAAATTTTATCTCACATAAAAAGGGCTTGAAAATATTGCAGTGGGGACATGCACAGTATTTAAAGGAGAATTACAGGGAGAGTGAAACACACTCATTCCCATAATTAGAGCCGACATGTGACACTGAAGCTGTCACACATCTGCTCTATAGATCAAGAACTGAACGATTACATACAGCTGATCACTTACGATCTTCTCCCTGCAGAGAGCGGTGACTATTAGTCCTTCAGGATTGCCCCCCTCCCGTCTCCATTCCTCCAGTGCTGACTGGAGGGGTGGATGGGGAAGGGGCGGGCACAGCTGGCTCTGCCTCTAGAGAGCACTCCCTGCTTTTAATAAACACTAACCCCCCCCTTTTTTTTATTAAACTAACAAAGTTAAAAACTAAAATTCTTCATTTGTCAACCTTGCCCTGTCTGTAACATTAACAAAAGTGCAAAAATTAGAACCCCTGTAATAAACTGGAAGTCAACAAATCCCCTGCAACTATTATCAATGTATTTTGTGTCATTAGATGTCACTGACAACAGAAATAAATATGCCTTAGTGATTGTAGATCAGTTTATTAGGTATGATGTAGTAGCTCCCAGAAGAGATCAGACTGCAGAAACAGCAGAACAAGCAATATGGAGAAATGTTTTCCAAAATTATATTATATTGTAATTAAACTTTCTTTGGGAATTCAAGCAGTACTGATAGAAGAAATAACAGAGTAAGAGTCACAGAACTGAGAATCTTAATAAAAGTATTTGTGATTTAGCGGAAAGTCCACATTCTGTCCAATATCTCTCGTGTCAAACCAGAACTGATATTTGTTTATTTTCAGGCCTAAAATGTGGAATATAACATGGGTGCAAAAATTGAAAAAAGGGCCTCAGTCATGAAGGGGTTAAACTACAAATGACACAGGAGGTAACAGATTGAATGTGGACCTTTAAACTTTTGAAATCACTATCAAATAATTTTATGACACTTGTCATAAAAAACATTTTTCCTGTGCTTTTTTGAGGAGATGATTAGAAACTCATTTGAAGACAAGGATTTTAAACAGTCGTCTACATAGAATTCCTTTTCTATGCATTTTCTAGCATCTCTGTCATACTCTGCCCTACCATTTTGCACAGACTGTCCCAAAAGCTGTTGCCAAAGATGTGTACTCTCACATGTTACTATATGATGTCTTTAAAGGAATAATTTTCCCGAATCAAATAAAATCTCAAGAGATTGTTCTGATTCGAAAATCAGATGAATATAAGCATTTGACCCCAACACCAAAAAAATAGAAAGGGTAGGGTCCTCTGTAAGATCTCTTATCAGACCCTGGATCCAAGCAGCAGCCTGGCAGAGCAGGAAAGGGGGAAACGAGCGTGTGCTCACCTGAACCATACTAGGCCACATGGGTGCTTTAACCGGCGGGTACAGGTTTGTGAGGAAGAGGCCCTTTTCCTCATTGACAAGGGGACAAGGTGCTGTGCCAGGGGGTCCCTATGCAGCTCGGATCAAGGGTCTAGTAAGGGATTTTAGAGGGGATCCAATGCTTTTTCTGCTGTTTTTAATGGTGTTGGGTTGCCCCCCAAAATTCCAACCAGACTTAAAGGGTCTGGTATGAAGTGGGGGCGGGGGAATCACACGCTTTTTTTATATATTGTTTCTGTGGACAAAGTTAAAAAGAAAATGTGTTTCTTGTTTTTCTTATGTCTCCATTGCTGCAATGAAAATTAATTTGTAATTATGTAGCGCATCCGAAATTTAAAAAAAATTGGATTTGTCCGAATCTGAATACCGAAACAAATTGAATTTCAGACCCGAATCTCGAAAAATTAAATACACATTTTTTGCCGGCTTCAATATCTACTCGAGTCAAGTCTACTACTCTATTTTGACCTCTTTTGGGGGTTAAATACTCCAGATATTGGCAGATACCAGCACTCGTCAGAGTATTAAGAAGTGGCAACTATTCCTGCACTACCATTATCAAATATTAATTCCATGAAAAGAAAGAAGTGGCCTATCATCTCTGGTCTTCTTTGGAGATTACAGTTAAGAGAAACAATTCACAATGTACTTCAAGAGTGGATAATGAATCACTGCATCTGTGCAGGGATTTTACATCTATAATCAGAGATCTGGTTGCATTCAATACGAGTTGGTAAGGTTGGGTATGTTTGTTCATCTATTGACTTGACTTGGTAGCCAGATGCTCTCCTAATCCCCGACTCCACAACCCCTGTCTCCACAATTCTTGCACAAGTTTTAAGGAGTTGGAATTGCTGGGGCCCTTAATGCAGAGGATATTAAAAAAGGTTGAACTGCGAAAGAAGAAACTCATCCAGAAGTTTCTTGAATTTATCAATGTTATCCGCCTGTGGTAGTTAGTTCCAAACTTTCACCACTCTCACAGTGATATATCCCTTGCGAATTCTAAGATTGAACCCCCTCTCTTCTAACCTACTGTTGTGTCCTCAGGTTCTCAATACAGTTTTGGGATTAAACAGTTTGTGTCTAATATTGGGGTCCCCATTGATGATTTTGAAGACTGCAATAAGGTCCCCTCTTAATTGCCTCTTTTTTTAAGGTGAATACGTTTTTAGATTTTGAATGCAGTCTTCATAACTCAGGCCTTCAATCCCTCTAATTCATTTTGTAGACCTTCTCTGAACTCTCTCCAGTTCCAGGGTGTCCCTCCTGAGATCAGCAAGCAGAACTGTACCGCATACTCAAGATGGGGCCGAACCAATGATTTATAAAGTGGAAGTATTACTCTTTGATCCCTTGCCACAATTCCTCTTTTAATACATGCCAGTATCTTGTTAGCTTTACTGGCTGCTGCTGCTGCACATTGCTAACTATTGCCAAATCTGTGATCTATGAGCACCCCCAGGTCTTTTTCTATGTCTGACTTCCCTAATGTACCACCCCCAAAGTAGTAGTGTGTGCACATGTTCTTTACTGCCATGTGCATAACCTTACATTTTTCAACATTAAATCACATTTGCCATCTTGTAGCCCATGCCTCATTTTTTCTAGGTCCTGTTGTAGTGCGTATATCTCTTGTTCAGAATCTTCTGCTCTGCAGAGTTTATTATCATCCACAAAAACTGGAACTGAGCTATTTAGTCCAATCTTTATATCATTGATAAATGAGATAAACCGGATTGGTCCAAGGACTGAACCCTGGGGCACCCTATTCCCCACCCTTGCCCAATTAGTGAATGACCCATTTATCACTACCCTCTGGGTCCATTCTTGCAGCCAATTTTCCACCCATGTACATAAAATTTCATCTAGACCTGTAGACCTTAGTTTATGGGTTAAAGATTTGTGGGGTACTGTTTCGAATGCTTTAGCAAAGTCCAGATACACCACATCTACTGGTATTGCTCTGTCTAATTTAGTACTTCCTCATAAAATGTTAATAGATTGGTCTGGCAAGAACGGTACTTCATGAAACCATGTTGGTTACCACTTATGATACCAGTTTAATTTGGAAATTCGTGCATGTAGTCCTGTATCATGTCTTTGAATATTTTACACACAATTGATGTTAAGCTGACAGGCGTGTAGTTTCCTAGTGCACGTCTTTTCCCTTTTTTGAATATTGGTACTACATTTGCTCTCCTCCAATCAACGGGGACCATGCCTTTCATTATACTGTCCATACAAATTTTGTATAAGGGTCTAGCTATGACTAAGTCCCTTTAGTACCCTCTGATGTAACCCGTCTGGTCCTGGCGATTTTGTTTACATTTAATCTTTCTAATCTCTGCATTACTCTGCTCTCTGCTAGCACAGAGATGTGTTAAAACTGGTACTACTATCTCCGCTAATTGTCCCATGAAATAATCCCAGAGAGTGTTTAAGAAGTGACGGGCCCTTCTAGAGTTTGCTGTTTCATTTGTCCAATCTATATCAGGATAATTAAAGTCCCCCATTATAATAACATTGCCTTTCTTCCCCACTCTTTCTATCTTTGATAATATATGAGTCTCCTCCTCCACCATGTTTGGTGGCCTGTAGCATATTCCCACTAGTAGTTCCCCTTTCTTATCCTTCATTTCTATTTCTATCCATAGTAACTCAGCATTATCCCTGTTTTCCTGTGCTATATCATCTTTTACATTCACTGGCAGGTCATTCTTGACATACAGGCATACTCCTCTCCCTCTGCTTCCTTCCCTACCCTTTCAATATAGAGAATATCCATTTATATCTGCTGCCCAGTCGGTTTCTGTTATTCCCACTAGATCATGTTCCTTTCCGAGTAATAAGAGTTTCAGTTCCTCCAATTTGTTCGTCAGGCTTCTAGCATTGGTAAACATGCATTTCAAGTTTTCACTTGTGTTAAATATTTTTCTGTTACCTATAATCTGTCTACTACTGCATGCGTCCATATTTTGTGTATTTGTTTTACGTATTTTACAATCCCTTGTTTCTGTTGTGATCACTTTTATGCCTTAATGTTTTTAGGTTATTACCTGGCTCAATTCTTTCAGCTATCTAATAGTGATGAGCTGAACACCCCCGCGTTCAGTTCGAATTTGAACTTTCGAACATTGTAAAAGTTTGAACCCGAACTCAAACTCAATGCAAGTCTAAGGGGGTAGAACTTTGAAAATCAAATGTCCACATTTTAAAGCCTAATATGCAATTTATTGTCCATTTTAGGAGGGACCCCATGTAAAAAAAACAAATAAAAAAGTGTTTGTGATTCCCCCTTAAAGTCATACCAGGCCCTTAAGGTCTGGTAGCAATTTTAGGAGGGACCCCATGTAAAAATAAAGTATTTGGGGTTCCCCCTTAAAGTTATACCAGGCCCTTAAGGTCTGGTATGAATTTTAAGGAGGAACCCTACCCCCAAAAATGGGGAGGGGGAAAATGTAGGGTCCCTCCTAAAATTCCCAACCAGACCCTTGATCCAAGCACAGGCCTGGCAGAGCAGGAAAGGAGGGGAAGGCGAGCAGCGCCCCTCCCCTCCCTGCGATACCAGGCCACATGCCCACGGCACTGGGAGGGTGCTTTTCAAGGGTCACCCCTAGAAAAGCACCTTGTCTTTTGCCTCTTCCCCACAAGCCCTGGGGCGTTGGTTGTGGGGGTGCGGGCAGGGGACTTATTCATATCAGGGTACCCCTTTAATAAAGGGGCACCCAGATGCAGCCCCCCCTTGTCAATGAGTAAGGAGTACTTGTACCCCTACCCATTCACTAAAGGGTTAAATGAAAGTTTTTTTTTTTTTTTAAATGGATCCAGCATCAATCACGAAAATAAAAAATAAATAGAAATAATTTTAAAAAATAACGACCACTGTCCCGTCACTGCTATGAACACCTGCCGCAGAATGGCATTTTGACAGATGACGGCAACTTATAAAGATTTGGGCGGGGCTAGCAGTGACAGCTATCTCCGCCCAACTGTCTACAGTTGTAACAGGTGAGCCATGATTTGGCAGAGTCATCATGACTTTGCCAAAACATGGCTCTCACAGTTCTCTGTGCCCTGATTGGGCAAAGTTTTGCACCTGACCACAGGTCAGGTGCAAGGCTTTAGCCAATCAGGACTCACAATAGTGTCACAAAAGCCCACCAAAGGCCCTGACAGTTTGTGTGTTCGCTGAACCCATGAACTGCTGATGTTCAAGTCGAACTCGGGTTCGGCTCGAACATCGAGCCCATCACTACTCTCTAAGTTCTCACTGCCGCTCTGGTGTGGCTTGTGAAAATACCACCTTGAAGGTCCTTTTCATAAGTGCTTGAAATCCTTCTTTAGGACACTCCATCTTCCCCTGACTTTGTCATTGGTACCAATATGTACCATGACTGCTGGGTCTTCCCCAGCCCCACCCAATAATCTGTCCATCCGATCCGAAATATGTCTAACTCGAGCAACCGGTAGACAACATACTGTTCGGTGATCACATTCTTTGTGACAGATTACTCTGTCTGTTCGCCTAATAATAGAATCCCCTACCACCAGGATTTGTCTCGCTTTGCTTAAGCCCCTGCAACCCTCTATACCAGAGCAGTCACTCCCCTGGTTGCTAAGGGAGTTATTCTGCTCCAGCAGTGCTACCCCTGAGCTGATATCTCTACTATTATGCAAAGAGGAATATTTATTTCAGTGTAACAATTCAGGGCTAGCCTCTCTAATGCTTTTCCCTCTACTCCACCTTCTGATTCGCACATGTCTACAGTACCTTATTTGTGCATCACTCAGCTGTAGATCCCCGAATGATCTCACAATTCCTGCTGACACTGTTCTGGATGGTGCTAATTTTGTTCCCTATGGTCCCTGTGTGTGTTGTAAAGTAACCACGTCTTTAAATTCACTCCAGGTATGGACTACAATCTCATGTTTTGTTTGCTGTATTGTTTACATAGCTGCACTAACAACATAGCAGACCTCTTTGTAGTCAATATCCTATATTTAACCCCTTCGTGACGGGAGACGTACACTGTACGTCCAGCCACAAAGGGACCAAATGACTCGTCACGTACACTGTACGTGACGAGTTATTTGCTGCTTTAGAGGGCTGTTAACCGCTGAGAATCAGCTTTTAACATTCATTAATGGATGCCCTTACTACAGAGGCATTCATTAATGAAAGGGTTAACCTTTTTCAGACACCCGATACCTTAATATCGGGTGTCTGAGAGTCAAAGCAGAGAGGCAGGCAAAAGTTTTTGCCGGCATTCTGACAGCTCGTATAGATCGAGAGAGATATCTCTCTCAAGCTATACTGGCTTTTTTTTTTTCTTTCACCAATAGATACATAAGGTATCTATTGGTGAAAGGAGAATGTTTCAGTTTGCTGATCGTTGTTGCAACAATCATAAAACCTTTAGTGACAGCTGAATCCTGAACTGCTGCAGGATCAGTGTCACTAACTTATTTATCGGCTGTTCTGAAGTTTGAAGCAGCCTGATAATAACCAAAAATGTATTAATTTATCAAGCAGTAACAGTGAGATTAATTCACAATGACTGCTTGATATAATTAAATAAATTAAATAAAATTTTTAAGTTTATAAAAAAGTGAAAAGTGTAAAAAAAAAAAAAATGTGTAAAAAAATAAATAAAATAAGGGACAAATAAATGAATGTATTTATTGCATTTTTTTTTAGCTGTGCTGGTTTTGTAAAAAAAATACAAATCAAAACTGGGAAAAAGTGTTTTTTTTAATGTTTTTTTCCTCTTTTTTTTATATTTTGTTTGTCCTAAGTGAGGCGTTAGACACACATATGTGATATAAATATATAGCCCTATCTGTCCTATGTGTGGGTGTATTTTGTAAGAAAGTATATTACTGACGTGGAAGAATCACACAGCAAAAATGTCAAAAGTGTGTCAGTCATTTACGAACAGAAACTAAAAACAAGCTCAGTCATGAAGGGGTTAATTTACTGGACTTTCTTGGTTTGCAACATTCCCACTGTTCTCTGCCCGCTGCAAATCACCTTGTGGCCTGTGTGCAAATCCTCCATTAAACCAGACAATGTGAACAAATCCTGAGTCTTTATTGAAAACAATAGGGTGGGGTGAAACTAAGGATACATTAAATGGAACAAAAAACATTGTATCTGAACTGCTAAAGATGTGGCAGATGATCTGTGTAAATGAGAATCCGTGTGCACGGCCTGCTATGCTGCCATTGAGAAATAGGATGTTCTAACCATGTTGAACATGTGTCAAAGATGGTGCTCTGCCTCAGAGTGCTGAGAATGGATACACCTTTTTAGGATATACCTGTTCCCTCTTCCTGGAAAAAGGGCTCATGGGAAGTATGGAGGCTGAGTAGGGTAATAACACTGCTACGCAAGTTTATGTACAAAATACAAGGTAATGCACTTTGGCTACTAGGTGGAGCCCAATACAAAATTAATGATATAACAGTAAAAGATAAAACCCTTTGGTGGAAGCATGGCAGACTGCATTCATGCCTTTTTCTAGCTCTGTGATTCACTATGTTCTAAAATGCTCCTCTATGTGAAAATTACTTATTTAATTCCTTGCTGTACTTTCACATCTGCTTCCTAAATAGTTGACAAATAAATTATTTTGAAGAAGGCATTTTTCAATGTAGTAATATTACTGCTTGCCCTTAATGCTTTTGCTCTTTAGTTTTTATGTCCTACGGTAAAATTTTTATGATGGAATAAATTAAGATTTCAAGTGCCAATATTGTTTTCCAACATCTGAGCCACAGGCCTTCTTTAATTGTAGAGGCATCTCCTGTGATATGTAATGTACTTTAGACAAACTGTATAAGATATTGCCATCTGTTTCAAATGAGACTTTACAGTTCCCTTATTTTATTAGTTCCCATTTTCAGATAAAAAAAGAATGATGGCACACATCATGAGACTTATCTGTAAAATAACTTTAGGAACATTTTTGTGAAGCTTAAGTTAGATTTCTTCAATTTTTATATGTAAGGGATATTGATTTATTATTACAAGAATCTGTATGGTCAAAACTAATTAACCTCCTTGGCGGTATTCCCGAGTGTGGTTCGGGGTTAATTTTCAGTACCATAAGCGGTAACCCTGAGCCACACTCGGGATTACAGCGTAGCGTCTCTTACCTTGTCCAAGATCCCTCCTGTGTCCTCCGGCTGATGCCGGCATCCGTCTTCCGGGTTCCGTCCCTTGCGAGCGTCCGCGTCGCTGGGGGGGCGGAGACCGGCAGAAATCTTAAAAGTAAAAAAAAAAACAAAAAAAAGATAAAACAAAAAAGGAAAAAAATAATCAGACCGCCAGGGAGGTTAACAGAGAGGGAGATAATGTGCAAACTCTGGTAATCAATAGCAACTAATCTAATTCAATTATAATGTAGCTCTAAGATTTGAGAAGGTTTTTGATTGTTTGGAATGGTTTACTGTACCTTGCACTAATGTACGGTTGTACTACACAAACTTCACAAGCAACCGCACTTTTGTGATTTTATTAGCTAGTGTGACAGGGTATAAGACTCAGTGTACATCAGTGAGAGGTTGAAAAGAGCAACTTTCCCTGGCTAGGACGGGGTTATGCATTTTCCCCAACAGGTACACCTTGTCTCTGTTATTTAGCCTGCACCTGATTAGTAGCAGTGAGAGCTCAGAGAGAGATCTAGGCTGCACAGGCTGGATGCAGACAGACTGGGGAGCGTTTGAATACCTTTCCACTTCCACTATTGAAGTCAGAATGCCTGCTATCTCCTGGGACCCCAACCTGCACTGTACTTGGCCAGCACTCAGGAACCGGACTACTCTCCTGCAAGCCAGAGGCAACCCCTTCTCCTGCAACCATCTTAAAACCGCTAGTAACCTGGGTTACAGGCAGCCTTGACTGTTACATTGCAACCATATATCTGTTTGGACTACCACTGATACCTCCTTTTGATGATTGCCTCATTGACTTGCTCTACATACTCCATGCAGACTGTGCTCTAGTCTTAAGGTTATTTTGCCTTGTTGCCTATGCCATAATTACTGCCTCTATATCAACTACTGATAATTAGGGTATGAAGGTATGACTTAATATCCCTACCTGATCCATAATTATAGTTTTAGTGTGGCTGTGATGCTTGAGTCCCTAACTCTCCGCTGAGATTGAGAGTGACGCCAGGGACTCCTGCCTGAGAAGCCTCCGCAGTTGTGATCCACAACCTCAAAACTATAATAGTCGTGACAAGAGCTCAGCAGTCTGGGCCTTTATAACACATTTGCTGTTGACAGAATCATAGTAATTTGCAGCCTCTGGCTGTAGTGTATTAAGCGTGTTAAAGCTATCAGTTATTTGGGTACCACATGCATGAGGAGACACATGCCTTTTCACCACAATGCTCAGAGGAAGCAGCACATGAATGATATTGGTCAGCAGCAAAGGGCCTGCACGTCTCGCTCCTTCCTTAACCACCTTCCCCCTGCCACTCCACAAAAATTTCCATTTGCATCCTCTGTACCATAAGCGGCATCAAACAACAGGGATGTAAGCTTAAAAAGGGGTTTCAGAGACCTACCTAACAGCACATCAATTGGGAAAAAGGGTTGGCATGGGGCCACACAGAGTATGGCCAAGCATAAGGTTCAGCTTTACCATAAGTCTCCTAACACCACCTCACCATCTCCTGCAGAATCATTGACCAAGCAGGTGTCTCTTCCCCAGCTGCTGGAGTGTAAGAAAAAAATATTTACCCAATCACCTCCATGTCCAGTGTTTCAGTAGCAGCTTGGTAAAATTGCTGGCTTTATAGCAGGTGATGCCTGACCCTTTCTGCAAATTTTTCAGCCATTTTTGTATCCCAAAAGGCCCCCTCCCAGCATGTGTATGTTAATGTCTGTATGTCAATAGACAAGCATTTGAGTACTGGATAGGGACAGACTGTTGGGATCTAAGTTTTTTTCACAATGTCAGTGGCTTCTGATTTAGGACTTGTCCACCATTTTGTCACCGGCTAAAGAGGTGGCCAGAATGGTAAGGTGCCATTAGGTGGAGATCAGTGAAACCATTCCTCTGGTATTCCTGTTGGAGCACACACTGTGTGGAGTAATAGAGCAGATATCTAATGCACAGCAGCAGAAGAAATAAGAGAACTTCCTTTTCTCTCATGGCCTGCTGGATCTTTTTACAACCATCCTTGTGAGACCAGGCATCAGGAGGAGGAGGAGGAGGAGGTTTGTGCTTCCAGCAGAGAGGGGGAGAAGGACATGGGGCAGGCTTCCTGTGGTGTGTTTCACCCCCCTGAAGCCCAAAAGTTGCACATGGGTTGTGTGAGATCATTGAGAACACTGTTGTATTTGGGATCCTGTGCTGCTGGGCATTTGTGTCAGATGGGTTCAGTCATGCTGCAGTGCCTGTGCCACCACGACTCAAGGATTCCTGCCATAATGTGGCCATGCTTATGGATCCATATTACCAGGGCAAAATGCCAGCGCTCATCCTGACATCACAGAGGGAGCAAAAACCACCTTTCCAGAGAGTGACAGGATCCCCTTTCATGGCCAATATGGTCTGGATCACCAGGTCAGTGAGGTTTTAAAGTTCTTCTTTTCTATGCATTGGCCAGGCTGCTGGAATCCGCCTGTGCCAAAACGCAAATTGAACAGCTCACCTTTATAAAAAATATACCAGTCCCGGATAGGCAATGAATACCAAACTCCTGTAGTTATTGCTAATGATTACATTGTTTTATCTGGCCCCAAAAATATTGTTATACCAATCAGAATTACTGTCTCCTGCCTCCACTTCTGGCCTGCCACCTATTCCGATCCTTTGGCACTGCCAACATGCCACACTTAATGTTTCCACAGCTTCTCCTTAGCTGATAAATTTGTGCAATATTTTTTGCATGGTCAATCCTACACTGTGCCTCAAAGTTTGTGCTACATCTAATGTTTCTGCAGTTGCAAACTCCTCCAGTGCACCAGCCAATCAACAAAATTTGTGGCTACTGTCTCTGAAATAGCGTAGTCTAACTGTGATTTCTTTGTTAAAACCTGTTCAGTCTCTTTTCACTAAACTGCATCCTAGTAAAAGTACTTGCATACAAACAACAAAAGTGATTGTGCGAGTAATGACACAAAAAATGTGTACATGAACTACTAAGCACTAAAATTATAACTGATATAATATGAAAATATGTAACAATAATGTGCCGAGCTGAGAACAAATATGTGAGTATCAGTGAAACTGAAACAAGTCATATATTAAACTTCAATAAAAGACATAATCAAAAAATAATAGCAAAAATGCATAAAAAAAAAGTCAAAAGCAAATCACACAGTGAACTCCAAAGTGTAAAGATCAAGGAACATGAAGATAGACAGAGAGGCCACTCCACAGAGATGGAACAAACTTCTAGACCTGCAGGACAACAGCCACATAATCTTTTCCATCCTTCACCTCCACCCAGTGAATGCACGAAGGGGGATGGCACCATCACATGCACATGATATGAACGGAACATCGGCAATCCAATTACACATACTATATGTCGCATTCACGTCAATAAATATGCATCATATCACAGAAGATGCGTGAGGCTGACCAAGATGGACACTCACTGATCAGCTCCGCGCCAGAACGGGAACTATTGAGAGCCTTTTAGCCTGCCACAGCCCTTGATCTTGGACAATTCAGGTGACCACGGGTCTGGGATCATCTAGCGGACGGATTGATACCACCATGTCCTGCACTAGAAGCCAGGGAGGTAAATTAAGCCAGTCAACGCTTCACGAGGCCTTGGGCCGCGCTGCTACCAAGATGGCGCCGGCGCCACCACCCCGAGATGACGAGTCTCGTTCCTCGACAGAGCCTCCAGACCCCCTCGAGGTCGATACGCAGGCCACTCAGGCAGACCCAGAGATTACCCACTCACTGCTTGCCCAGTTTGAAACGACCCTTCACAAGGCATTGGGCAGGGTCTCCAAACATATCACCTCACAACCAGCAAGCGCACTACCACGCTGGAATCTAGTTGTAACAACATCACCTCTATTATAGAAGGACACAAAGATGACCTGGAGCGGCTGCGCTCCCTGAATCTATCTCTCCTCACACAGCTGGAGGATTCGGAGAACCGGGACCGCAGGTCAAATCTCGGCATCCGAGGGGTCCCTGAGTCGGTCCTGGATCTACAATCTACGATGACCGCACTATTCCAAGAGCTGGCACCGGACATTCCCATTGAAAGGTTAGAGTTTGACAGGATTCACAGAGTGCTTACCAAACGCACGCAGGAGGGCCCTCCACGTGATATCATCGTGCGCCTCCATTACTACCGCTCTAAAGAACGTCTTCTTCAGGCAGCTAGAGAGGCTGGGACTTTGGAGTTCCAGGGATTTGCCTACCAGATATTCTCGGATCTCTCGCCGGCTACCATCGCCCGCAGAAGGGAATTTCGCCCCCTGCTTCAAGTGCTCCAAGTTCTCCCAGTTCTCCCAGTCCCTATCCCCGCCTTTAGAATTAGATTACTTCAACGGCGTATACTCCGTTACAAAGCTTTGGGAAAACTGAAATGCCCCTTTGGGTCTCGCTGGAAGCCTACACCTGCTCCTCAATCTCCCTTGGCTACCACCCAAACTGAGGGGGAACATTAGCAACCCTATCCTCAGACACACCTTGAAAGTCTGGGATGGGCTGAGGCGCCCTATGGGTTGGATGTCCCCCCACACTCCTCTGATGTCCATCCATGGTAACCCTCTGTTCCAACCGGGATTCTCCAACCCACTTGCTTTTAAACCATGGCTCTTACAATCCCTGAGTCTGATTACTGATTTCTATTCGGCACAAGGGATCATACCATTCGAGTCACTCTGCGCAGACCACCAGATAGCCTCCAGATGCATCTTCCAGTTTATTCAGATCAAACACTTTTTGCTTTCCCACCTGGGGTCCCAGAAAGGT
>NW_017306368.1:1832261-1839998 GCF_000935625.1 Nanorana parkeri | reverse complement strand
GGCCCCAGGGGGCCCCCCCCCCCCCCCCCCTCACTTTCTTCGAGAGACTGTTACACGACGGGACTCGAGACTCAGGGACTATATCGACCCTATATATCTTATTGGTGGAAAAGTTGCATGCCTCCCTACCCGCTTACACCCTTAAATGGGAACAAGATCTAGGATGCTCCATCTCCCTTGACACTTGGGACCAAATATGGCGAACAACCTCCAAGAGTTCGATGAATGTGCAAACGATAGAGGCAAACTACAAGGTGCTCTTCAGGTGGTATTTAGTCCCGCTCCGGATATCCAAAGCTATCCCTTCTCACTCTCCACACTGTTTCAGGGGTTGCCAGGTGGAGGGCTCGGCCCTCCATATATGGTGGTCCTGCCCTAAAGTGCGGAGATTCTGGCACAGAGTTTATCAACTGTTATACACTGTTACAGGCAAGACGTTTCGCAAGGACCCGCTGGAAGCTCTCCTACACAAAAAGCCTACAAAGCATTCAAAGATCAACAGACTCTGTCACTATCAAGACAATTCTGACCGAGGGTTTTTTTTTTTGCAGTTGTATTAATATGCGTTTCTGACCATTGTGAGTGCCAAAAGAGTATGGTTTATGTGTGTTTCTAAGATCTGCACACTATATAACCCTCTCAAGGTCACTCTAAATGAATCCATTAGACAGTTTGCTTAATTTTCCAGTTGCTGAACAAAATAACAATGCTTTCAATAATCTCCTAAAAGAATTTGAAAATAAAACTTCCATGTCAATAAGTGGCCCCTTTATTTATAATGGTTTACAGGGAGATGTGCATTTGTGTCTGTGAAGGTTCTCATTCATCCAGGTCATGGTATATCTGTAAAAAAATAAGTCAAGGCAACCGGACCTGCTGTATTTTTCTTGAAGATATTTCACTGGTCATCCAACCAGCTTTCTTAATCCAGAATGTGAATTCTGAATGAGAATTTCTGAATTGAGAAAGCTGGTTGGATGACCAGTGAAACGTCCTCAAGAAAAATAAAGCAAGTCTTGACTTTTTTTTTTACAGATGATGCACATTTGTATTAGTATATGTAAAGTTAGTTATATGGCAAATAATACAAATAGTGTCCCATATTATTATGCATGTATCAGTTAATATGAACACAAGTACATCTGTGTTTCATAAAGAGTTAATTGTAATGCTAATTAGACATGTCAGAATAATTGTTTATAGTTTCCCAATATCCCTTTGCAACTTTGAACAAGTGGGAAGTGCAGGAATTCTTGCATTTTAGATTTTGTTTTAGTACTGCAGGAAAGCCCTTAGGATTTGTCCCAATTCATCCTAAAACAATTCTGTGTCAATAATAAAGTTAATTACCTAAGGAGGCTTAAGAAGCCTATAAAATCCTGATGCTATGGCTGGTTTCCTGGTTATTCTGATGAGCACATCTCTGTATCCCATGGCAGTGTCATTGCCAAATTAATCTAGCAGAAGTCAAGAGAATCAGATCAGTAGCTTTTAAAGCAGAACCTTGGGCATTTTTTTTAGCCCTTGCAGTTGGGCTATCGCTGCACTGCAAGGTTTAAGTGCCACTTTTTTTTTCTAGGGCAAACATAAAAAAAGGTATACTCACCTGATCCTCTGAGCCGGCTTGCTCTTAGACCAGCCCATGGAACCTCTCTCCCACTCCACTGCAGCGGTCTAAGGTTCCTTAGTTAACACAGTGTATAGGACATGAGGACGCTGAGGGACATACTATCGCTGCAGTGGAGGAGGAGACAGGCAGAAGGGAGTCCCATCACAGCCGCCCAGCTCTGAAAATCGGGTGAGTATAACCTTATTTTTGACCCTGGGCAAAAATGAGCACTTAACCTTTGCAGTACAGAGGTAGCTCCCCGGATAAGAAACTGTTTGTTTGCCCAGGGTTGTTCTTTAATCCAACGGCATTGGTGTTGTAAGCTTTTAGTGCCAGCATTGTGAGGATTAAGTACAGAAACTCCCTGTGCAGGGATGTAAGTATACAAAAGAAGAGGTTATTTAAAGGTTGCAATTAGTTTAGGGGCTAAGTTAGGTCAATGTGTAACTGGGTAGAATCTTCTCTGTCCTTTGAGGAGAGGAAGGAAGATTTCTGGTTAAGGCACATTCTAGCTGTGAAGTTTTCAGAAGGGAAGACTCTGGAAATCTTATTATTCATGAAGGGGGAAAGAAGGCCACATGTGTGCTAGAGAGAATAATTTTACACTGATGTCTCCGTAAAGGAAGCCTCTGGAAACTTTATTATTCAGGGAGGGGTGGCCCCAAGTGGGGGGGGGGAGAGAGTGAGACAAGAGAGAGGAGGAGGTACTGGACATCTGTGAAGTGTGGTGAGAAAAGAGCTGCAGGAGGCCAGAGATTACAGGAAGACTGAAAGTGGGAGTGTGAGTGGACACACACCGTGATCCTGAATGGAGGGAGTCCACCGGTATTTTGGAAGGAAGAATGCTGCTATTGTGAGCAGTGGAGAGAAAAGCTCCTGCAAGAATTGGGTGGCTAGAACCTCAAGAAAATAAACTTCTGGTATCAGGAAGCTGGGCGGCGAGTCGTTATACGCTGCCCAACTTCCTTAATGGGACTCTAAGCATCGGCGAGTCCTGAAAAAAATACACCTTATGGCAAGTCCTGACTGAGCCATCCATTCTGCTCTATCACCCCTTACCAAAAGCTTTGCTCCCTCCCACCGTTCATTTTTACCTTCCTCTTGTCCATTACGTCTCTCTCTTCATCCTATACCCTTCAAGTTTCTTTCTGGCATCCCTCAGTTCTTTTTTAGCCCCCCTTCCTGCACTGTTCCCTTCTTTCCCGTGATGTTTTCCCCTTTTGTTAGCCTTTCCTTTCTACAGGACTCCCGATCCAGATGGTCAACACATCTTTCAGAAAGGGGAGTATTTTATCTGCCCTAACTTCTTTCTATCTCTCTTCCTTTCCCACATCTCTCCCTTTGGCGATTGTGACGGGAGTGCTCCACATGCAGCCCAGCCCACCTCACTTCCTGTATCCCATTTAATTGGAAAAGAACCTCATTGACAGTGGAATTATGGTCTTGAGATTCTCTACTACCATTCTTTCCTGCCATATCAATGTCAAGACTCGCTCTGCTCCTTTGTTGACATTCGGGTCAGAGCTGTCCTTTTGCGGCGAGAGATTGGTCATGTCAGCAGGCGTTGGGTATTTTTTCTTTCATTGAGTCGGCGGCTGTCGTCCTTCATGATAGAAGAGGATCTACATCATTGGACGACGTGACTGACCTGTGGATTACATCAATGTACTTTTATTTATTTTTAATATAAGAATTGTCAAAAAAACTTGGTTGAGTTTTTTTTTCCAAATAAAGGACTTTTTTTTTACAGTGTTGTGTGTTTATTTACAATTTTACTGTATTTGGTGAATGAGTAGGGGTAACTACACCTTACTCATTCACAAGGGGGGAGGCAGCATCTGGTTGCTCCCTTTTATGAAAGTCCCCCAGCCTGCAGACCCACAACCAAAAGTCCCCCAGCCTGCAGACCCCCACAACCAAAAGGCCAGGGTTGTGGGGAAGAGACCCTTGTCCTCATTGACATGGGGTCCCCCCCTGGCAAAGCACCTTCCCCATTTTGAGGGTATGTTGCCTGGCATGCTCACCCCCCCCCCCTTTCCTGCTCTGCCAGGGTGCTGCTCGGATTGTCTGGTAAGGAATTTTAGAGGGGTTGCCACTTTTTTCGTTTTTGGTGTTGAGGTCCCCCCCTCTAAAATTCCTACCAGACCTAAAGGGTCTAGTATCAATTAGGGAGGGAATTCCATGCTGTTTTTTTTTTTAACAACATAAATTTATGCAGAATGACATTCGTAAAAATTTTGGGACGCATCCAAAATTTTTATTGGAAAATTCGGATACGTTAAGATTCGTTATTTTTTCATTCAGAAATTCGGATGCATCTGAATTTGCATAAAGTCGTACGAATTTAAATTCAGAACTAAACGAATCGCACATGTCTACTAGATATAATACTTATAAAAACCTGAACGAAAGGATAGTAATCAGTAGATATGATGCCAATCAATGGCTGGTTGTGGAGAGAATATAAAGCATATATAAGATATATATATACACCCAAATTCACCAATGTATATATTCCTCATATACGCAAGATCTATGAAACATTACTAAACAGTTAATTTATTCACTTAAATCTGTTAGATCAAATATATTATCTACTATAAACTTAATAAAATACTGCTAATAAATACCCAAGTCTCATAATCACTAAATTAGTCCTTCACATATGACCATAAATATAATGAATAAGAAAAAAGGCATGCAGTCATGCATCAATAGAGCCTGCAAAAAATTTTCAACCATTTGCTGCAGCTACAGCCTAAATGTGTGAAATTAAACAATTTCAATATGAGAATTGGGAAGTTAATTATCCTGTCCTTCCCCTCCAGTATAATGAATTAATTCATAGGCACTTGTACAATCAGGTATAGTTCTTGACATTTTTTGCTTAAAGAGGAACTCCATTCATTAACCATTGCAATGGGGCTACGCCACACTGCAAGGGATAACTGCCCGTTTTTCTCTAGGGGCCGGAATAGAGAAGATATGCTCATCATATCCTTGGTCCCTCAGTAGTCAACACTCACCTCTCTCTCCCTCTGCACCTGCTGTGGTATGCCCCTCGGCCTCCTCACTTCTATCGCAGGTGAATGGACCTGCATTGGATGTGATGACGTCACATGTCTTAAGACTGCCAGAGCCTAGAGGAGAATAGGCTACCAGGACTAGTCTAGCAGCCATGTGGAATCAAGAATCGGGTGAGTATATCTTCTTAAATTCAGCCCCTAGAGAAAAACAAGCAGTTAACCCTTACTATGTGGGGGTAGCAGCACTGCAAAGGTTAAGTTCTTCTTTAAGCATATACTGTATAGGAAAAATTCCCTATTGAGCAAACCAAAAAATTAAGTACCTATTTAAGCATATCTTGTTGACCAGCCGTTGCAATGCAGTCAGTGTGGAGTATTGTAACCACTCAAGCAAGTCGGCAAAAAGTAATTGAGCACTTGAACGTTCCTATAACACAGGAAAAAATGCCAAGCCATGGTTCAGTGCCAAAGATTGTATCAAAATGCATTACTGGAATAATCCAATCCTCAGACGGTACCTGTAGGTTAAGGCCCAGATTTAAAATCCAGATGGCTGATATGGCTGTTAGCATAGTAATAGTCAAGCAAGCAAAAGAGCATAAGCAGCTGAATCAGAAGCAGACGGCAGCATCCTCAATGCATCCAGCTTACTACCTCTCACTGATTAGGAATGGCACATAGAACAATGGGCACTGGAGGGAACCACATGCTGTTTAAAAACACATGTCCCCAATTTTCATATGGATATAATTTTATTTCACACATTCACTGTATGTTGAAAAAACAATTTGGTAAATTTTATGCAATCTCTAGTAATGCCTGACTGCATACCTTTTTTCATAATCCTTATATTTATGGTCAAACGTGGAGGACAACTTAAGTGAACATGAGATGCTGCGAATTAAAATCCAAGTACTTACAAGGTTCATGAAAGATCATATCTTTGATCAACACATCTAAGTAAATGAATAAACTGAGTGGCGATATTTCATACAGCTTGTGTTTATGAAGAATGTATATATTGGTGAGTTTGGATATACTGTAAATCTATGCTCTTATATATGCTTTATATTCTGTTCACAACCCCCGTTTGATTGGCACATCACTATCTCCACTGATTATAATCTTTTTGGTATATATTACAAGTCTCATAACTATAAGTATAGATCAACATTTGGCATCCAACAGATACTTAGGTTGGTTTTAAAGAGAGTTTTCACAGTGGCTTTACTAAATAGCCGATCAATCTGTAAAAAGATTCATTTTGGAAAAATATTTTTATGGGGCCACACTATAATCTTGCAAGGTGAGGGTATTTGTAGGGATGCAGTGATACCGGTTTTTCAGGATCGAGTGCAAGTATCGATATTTCGGTACTCGCAGATACCGAGTACCCATACCGGTACTTCGCTAGCATTTAGCCGGCTTCCCGGGCATTTAGGATGCTGGGCGGCAAGTCATTACCCGTCGCCCGGCTTCTTGATTGGCCAGGTAGCCGGCTCCATGCTGTTTGGCCGGATCAATGCTGATTGTCTGGGATGCCAGCTTCCTGGCCAATCAGCATGGAGCCAGCCAAACACCATGGACCTGGCATTCCGGCCAATTAGGAAGCTGGGTGGCGATTCATTGCCTGGCTTCCTGATTGGCCGGAAAGCCAGCTTCTTTGGGTGGCACCATGCTGATTGGCAAGTACTCGCCCAAATACTCATTATCAGCATTGATACCGATACTAGTGAAGGGGAAATTGAAACAGCCATTTTAATTTATTTTAATCAAATATTGCAGAACATCCTGCATTTACCTTATGTGATGACTGACCACCCCAGAATGCATCTTCAAATCTATTTACAAGGAAATTGGTTCCTGTGCACAACGGCTGTCCTTTTAGAAGAATCATAAACAACGTGTGTGTCCCTTCTGCAGATGCCATCAGAAAGAAGATTTACATTTCAAAGGACATAGATAGCCAGGTTCCCACGCTGAAAACATATAAATTGTTTAAGGACCCTAGCAAGTCAGAGCAATGTTAATTCCGAAACTCCGTGTAATATATTGCCCTCCATGCATGCATGCATGTAAAATAAATACATTTACTTTTTAATATGGCCTCAACAGTCAACATTATTGATACCCCTGAGTTTGGGTTTCCTCGACACTAGTATCAGCATTGGTGCACCCCTAGGTGTTTGTATTTAACATAAAGGTATGTTTTTTGTAATTTATGACAATATTTCAATAAAGCTTATTATATATTATATAGGTAAATATCTAGCCAGCAAATCCCTAACCAGACCATTGATCCAAGCCCAGGCTCCCCCCTCCCTGCAATACCAAGCCACATGCCCTCGGCACTGGGAGGGTTCTTTTAACACAAGATCCGCTTGTATTCCAGCAAACAGTACAGATTACCTAATCTCACCAACTCCAAGTTGTTGCACATACTCCATAGCTTTCACACCTCTTGTGTGTCACAGGCTCACTAAGGCTGATTCTCAGGTGCCTCCAGCACACACACAGCCTCCTGACTCCACTCTGGCTACTGAACAGCTTTGTTCCTCTTTCCAGCTGGAGCACCGAACATTAGCCAGCACCCTTTTCAAAAAGGCTGTGCACAGTTGTGCAATTAGGTGTTGGCCACGTCTAAACGATGGACCCAGGAATGGAGATTTCATCCCTCCCAAATTTCTTAGAAGTCTCCCAGTTCTAGGATCCCATGCCAAATCCAGAAAACCTGGATAGAACCGCAAAGTCAGCTCAGAACTTGCTTCCTGGAACCGCTCAGCCCCTCTGGCTGAGAGTCCCGGGTGACTACAACCCCCAGTTCTAACATGGGATTGCCACACAATACCACACCTCACATATAAGATGATATACCTTGTAGCCATCACCTCTGTGAGTCAAGTATCTAAGCTGGTGACCTTTTTTTGCAACCAACCTTTTTTTAAAGTTTTTTTGTAGTGACAAGTTGGTGCGGAAGCCTACTACTTTCTTTTTGCCTAAGATAGTACGCAGTTTGCATTGCTGTCCCTGTCCGTGATTATTTGACCAGGGCAGGGATGGCTTTACAGTACAAAAATAGAAATTAAAAATTACACTAATAAA
>NW_017306368.1:1795793-1832159 GCF_000935625.1 Nanorana parkeri | reverse complement strand
CTTCAGTGCACAATACTTCACTACACAAGTATGCACTGACTTTCCACAAGTATAAGGTGTTATATATGCATGTGCCAGCAACAAGTGTACACTGCTGCAGCTCTGAAATAAAAAAATATTCAAGCAAAATTAAATCAATTATACTTCCCCCATAATAAACTGATTTGGGAAAGGGCACAGACATTGTATAGCTCCAGGATTCTACACTGAATTTTTGCTGCTGCCTGCTCACTGGCCCTATGGATTCCCCTTCTCAGTTGGCTGCTGCCTGCTTTTCCCTCTGCATTGTGAAAGAGCAGGCACGCTATGACAGTAGGTTTTACCCCAGAAGCTATGCCTCCAGTGACCTGTCTATAGTAAAATAAAAAGTAAATATATGAAGCCAAATTCTTCTTATTCATGACCAGTATCCCCCTCCTCCTCATATGTAAACGTAGTCAACAGTCATGTGGTTCAGGAGGTGTTTGTGAATGCTGCCTGCAGCTGGGCCTGGCAGTTGTGGTTTTAAAACCCTTGTTTCATGGATTAGAGGATCAGAGGCACATTGGGCATCGGAGTAGATCCTACCACCATCAGGTAATGTGGCAAGGAGCTTCTGTACAGATAGTGCTGCATTTTGAGACTCCTTTGGGATGGAGGCAGCCCCCCTTAAATTGCACCCCACCCAAGGGCCTGGCTGGGAGGGGTGAAACATCCCTCTTATGTCCCTCCTACTCTCCACCAGAACCATAACCCTTCTCCTCACCTCCTACTCCTTGTATTCCTGCTGGTGAAGAGCACGGATGACCTTTAGGACAAAATACTGGCAGCTGGGGACCTTCCATTGTAGTGTAGCACAAGCCATAAACTCATAGAAAATTATCATAGGCATTGGCAAAGCCAGCAATAAAACGTTGGGCGGGAGGGTGATTTGGGAACATTTTGTTCTTCCACTCCAGCAGCAGATGCATCAAAAGTAAATAAACTGCAAATCTCTAGGAACCAACCCTGGGGATATTAGTGTCCTAACGTATAACTAGTTTGTTTGGCTATGGGGGATTAAAAGAAGATGAGGAGAAGAAGAAATACCAAGGCAAGTGGTTTATCTGTGCCTTTTGAGGAGAAGTAAAAGAGCACAACAGCAGTACTTGCAGGCAAGTGGCTGGTCTGTTGTCAGGGTTTCTTACTCTTCCTCCTCCAGCTGAGCTGCAGCATGCCTTATGTGCAGTGAGTCTGATGCTGTTTATTCCCCTTTGGCCCCTGTTATGATCTAACCCATCAACATCATCATTCTGCAACAACTATCAAACTTCTGACAAATTGTTGTCTCAGAGTGATGATGCAACACCAGTTCATTATTTACCCATCAGCTGGTCCATTAAGTCTCTGCCCTTGTGTATGTGTGTTCTCATCTACCAAGTGCTCTGCTGCAGTTCCTGTTCTTCATGTATGACCCTGGCTGGCTGATCTCTCGGTTCCTGACTCTGGCTATTGTTCCTGTTTATCCTGTTCTCCGTGTTCCCTAACCTGGTTCAGCTGACTACCCGCTTTGGCATCTGACCTCTGGCTTGCCACTGACGTTCTGGACTTTCTCCATTGTTTTTGCCATTTATATTTATTGTTATTTTTAATAAACCCCTTTTATTTTTTAAACCTGCATTTAGATTTCTGTCTCGTTTCTTGGTACCACAACATCTGTGTCCTTGAGAAGGAGGAAAAGGGCCCATTAGCAGCACTTGCAGGCAAGTTGCTGCTCTGCACCCTTGAGAAATAGAGGAGGTGGAGGAAAAGGGCACACTAGCAGTACTTGCAGGCACGGGGCTGCTCTGCGCACTTGAAGAAGTAAGAAGAGGATGGCATTGTCAGCTACTTCACTATCACCTGTGTGATTCCCCACTGGTGTGGTAAAAAAAGTTTATGAAGATTTAAGGCAGTGGAGACGGAAAGGAATGCTGTACATGAAGGTGGAGAGCAGAATTTGTTTTTTTGGCAGAGGTGTGGTGGAATTGAAGGAAGTAGAGGAGGAGGTAGTGGGAAAGAGCTGAAGGTTGAGGGTGGAGAATGTTTTGGAGTAAGGGGAGGAAGAGTATGCTCACCGTCTTCTGCTTTCAAAAGCAACGCCTCTCTCTCTCCTTTCACACCTTTCGATTTACCAATGCCTGCTTTTTTCCCTTGACTGTAATACTTCCCCCTCCATTTGCTGCTGCCTGCCCTTCCCCCTACATTGTGGAAGGATGGGGAGCCTATAGCTGTAGGTTTTCTCCCCCCAGCTACGCTTTCAGTGCCTTAAATACAAATCTAAAAAATACAGCTGGCTGCTGAGGGCCTGGAAAGAGAAAGATTATGCTGGCATAATAGAGGAATTGCAGATGTATATGGCCTACGCTGTGTACAGCCCAACCAGTGCATCAATACCAAAGAATAAATAAATAAACAAATACAGAAATATGAAAGCATATAAATATTTTTTCTACAAAAAAATGTAAAGAAGGGGGGGCGTGGCGAGCCGCTGACCAAGATGGGGAGATTGGGGCCCGCACATTTATGTTGGAACAGAAGATGGATAACGTAATAACTGTAATTGAATCACAGGAGAAAGAGATGGATTCCTTCTCTGACAAACTGACGGTAGCATTGGATAAAATGGAGGACCTGGAGAACAGGGCCAGACGTGGAAACCTGCAGATCAGGGGACTGCATGAGTTCATAGAGGACCTCACCTCCTCAGTTACAGCCCTTTTCCAGGAACTGGTTCCGTCAATACCGATAGAACGCCTTGAATTTGACCGTATACACAGGGCCTTGGCCCAAAAGCGCCGTGATGGCCCACCGAGAGACATCATTATTACATTTACATACTACAAAACGAAGGAAGCCATCCTGCATGCCGCCCGTGATCGCCAGGACCTACAGTTCCAGGGGCACCCATATAAAATATTTGTGGACCCTTTAAAGTGATGTTTAGCCACAAAGATGGACCGTTTGCTGCAACCACATCGGATGAACTTCGCAAGATTCTGCTCAACCTATCCCTACTGTCAGCCTCCCAGCTGACCTCTACCCCATCGAGGGATAGCCAGCGCCCAGCCTTGCCAACTCCGATCTGGGAAAAGAAGCAGAAGACAAGAGCCGCTTCGCAGAAAACGAGGGGAGACAGCCCTTCCCTTTTTGATCCGGCCTGAGGGTCTCCCTTATCGCTTTGAGTTTAACCCATTTCTTCCTCAGATTTCTGCTCACCGACACCGGTGACCTCCTGGAAGCGTCAGCCAGTGAGCTGGCAATGTTGGACTGGTTTAAGGACTGCCGTTATACAGCTCATGGTCTATTTTCCACTATGTGTTGCTCTACCTGCACTAAGTTGAATCTTTTGATAGCTTGTTTCTATGCCGTTTACTTGGGGCTCCGTCCGGACTCCACTGTTATATATGCAAGCATGCAGGTGCGGTGGTTGAGAATAGGGGTGGCTACCTTGAGCAACCCGTGTTTCGCTCCTGCCCTGTAGCTGATCAGCAGCAGTGTTCTAAGCAATCCCACCCGTGACTTTAAAAAAATCTTAGCTTTACTAAGGTGTATTGTTTGATTGCTTTCCCTGGGGATAGGTGAAATCGCGCCCCCCATGATGACAGGCAGAGGAAGGGGTTCTCCCCCTCACCTGGCTTGTTCCGCCGACCTCCAAGGACGGTTAAAACTGTTTTGTTTGATTGTTTTGTCTTTGTCTGTCTTAACCTGTATTCTTTCCTCTATTGAAGATCCTTCCCCGACCTGTCCCTGCCCTCTTTTTGGGTCCCTTATAGTGATGACTCCTCCGGTTCCACTTCCGTGCTACACCACCTCCTGCCCTCCACTCCACTGTGCGGTGCGGCTGCTACAGGTGAGGCAAGTTCTCCTTCACCCTACCAATGGCAAGTAAGTTTACACTACTATCCCACAATGTCCAGGGGTTCAATTCGCCATCTAAACGCCATAAAGCATTTTCGTATTATTCCTCATGTTATACAGATGTTGTATGCCTGCAGGAATCGAGATTTTCGGAGACCTCCTGTCCACGTTACCTCCATAAGCACTTCCCCAGCTTTCAGTGCGCTAACTTTACTGAAAAAAAGAGGGGGGTCCTAATAGCCTTCAGATGGTCTCTACCCTTTATACGCCACACCGAAATAGCTGACCCCACCGGCCGCTACATCATCCTGGTTGGCACCCTATTTGATGAAGAGGTGACTTTTGTCAACTACTATACACCTAATGCCCATGAACTCCGTTTTTTATCCCACTTTTTTCAAACAGTGGCACGCCATGCCAAAGGCCTTCTATTTATGGCAGGAGATTCCAACCTAGTGATTTTCCCCACTATGGATAAAACCACAAAGGCACAAGACCCAGGCCAGATTAGGAACGTGCCCTTTGATAACTCCGCCTTTCTCACTCTACTGAACGACCACCACCTAGTTGATGTGTGGCAGGAATTGAACCCGACGGTTAAGGATTTTACATTTTTCTCCAATCCACACCAGATTTTTTGTAGAATAGACCATGTCTTTACTCCCCAACGATGCCTAAATCACTTTACATCAGCTAAAATTAAAGCAGTCCCATGGTCAGACCATGCCCCAAATGTGGTACAGTTCCGACTAGAGGGGGGAACCCAGGGTAGGGGGCATTGGAGAATAAGCAAATCATTGTTTCCATTTGTTGATCGACATTTATTAAGATGCTCCCATTATGTTGTCTATCCCTACACCCTTCCCTATCCTTTATCCCCCCCCATGATGAGAGGTCTAAAATCATATTTTATATATTTATTTTTATTTACCTACTTCTGATGCTTTATGCATTATATATTTTATGATGTATCATGGAATGCCCTTCCCCTTTTTGTATCCACCTTTCCTTTTCCTCTTTTCTGTCCCCTTCCCTCCCTCTTTCCCTTTCTCTCTCCTGAAAGTCATAGTGTAAATCACCATTACCTTATTACCTTGTCACTGTAGAAGCTCCTTTTTTCTTTTCATGTCTACCTTACCAGCGTTTCAAGCTTCTGAGTTTCATCTGAAAATCCTCAAAATAAGCTAGCTTGTACAACCATTCGTTTATTGCATTGTGACCTTGGAAATAGTTCTCCCCTTTTTCTATTTTTCATTATTCCTTTGATCGGATGTTCCGGCGGACGGTCCAGGCGTGGTTGCCGCCTGATGGACAGCTCTTTCTCCTACATAGGCTTTACGTCTTTGATCCCACTGGCAGATTCAGATGTGTGTGCTTAGGGTATTGTCCTGTTGAGAAGTTAGTTTGGAATTATGACCTACATTTTCCATAGTCTCTGTTCTTTTACAACCCCTTTACTTTCTTCACCTCCTTCCTTTCTCCTCCTTCTCTTTCTTCTTATTTACTCCAAGCGATCTTCATCAGAATTTTTTTGAGTTGTTCTATCTTTTTTTTTTTTTTACTATGGTCACTTTAAACTTAGTATCTCTAAATGTCCAGGGACTTAATGACCCACGGAAGAGGTTGAAAGTCCTATACCATGTGCACAAATGTAGGGCTTATAGAATATCCTTTATTTTTTTTACAAGAGACCCACTTTAGAGATCTAAATGCTCCTACCTTGCGGTCTTGTTATTACCAAGAAGTTTTTGTCAGAAATAATCCTACTAGTAAATCCAAAGGTGTAGGTGTTTGTGTCACGGGGGCCACGTACCTGAGGTGAGACCGAAGTAGTGGGGAGGCCTCCCTTGTACCTCGGGTTCTTGAAGTCTCTGGAGATGGAGACAGAGATTTCGGTGTACACCGAGTGGCACGGGTGCCAGGGGTGCGGAGCACCATGCAAGCCTTAGTCCAAGATCCGAGCCGAGGTCAAGTCCACTCTGGCAACGAAGTACACAAGGGTTAATCAGAAGAATGGTCGAGATCCAAGCCGGTGTCGGTTCCAATCTGGCAGCTAAGTACAAAAGGGACAAAGAAGTAGAATGGTCAAGGTACAAAGCCGAGGTCAATGGCAGGCAGCAATCAAGAGTAGTCAAATAGGTTTCCAGGTCACAACAAGTTCAGACAGATCACACACTAGCACAGGAACAAGGGAGGACTGAAGATAATCCAGCAATTTGGCAGTGTCTGGGCTGTATCTCTAAATGTCCAGGGACTTAATGACCCACGGAAGAGGTTGAAAGTCCTATACCATGTGCACAAATGTAGGGCTTATAGAATATCCTTTATTTTTTTTACAAGAGACCCACTTTAGAGATCTAAATGCTCCTACCTTGCGGTCTTGTTATTACCAAGAAGTTTTTGTCAGAAATAATCCTACTAGTAAATCCAAAGGTGTAGGTGTTTGTGTCACGGGGGCCACGTACCTGAGGTGAGACCGAAGTAGTGGGGAGGCCTCCCTTGTACCTCGGGTTCTTGAAGTCTCTGGAGATGGAGACAGAGATTTCGGTGTACACCGAGTGGCACGGGTGCCAGGGGTGCGGAGCACCATGCAAGCCTTAGTCCAAGATCCGAGCCGAGGTCAAGTCCACTCTGGCAACGAAGTACACAAGGGTTAATCAGAAGAATGGTCGAGATCCAAGCCGGTGTCGGTTCCAATCTGGCAGCTAAGTACAAAAGGGACAAAGAAGTAGAATGGTCAAGGTACAAAGCCGAGGTCAATGGCAGGCAGCAATCAAGAGTAGTCAAATAGGTTTCCAGGTCACAACAAGTTCAGACAGATCACACACTAGCACAGGAACAAGGGAGGACTGAAGATAATCCAGCAATTTGGCAGTGTCTGGGCTGGGCTTATTTAGGGAAGTGATGATTGAAGTTTGAGGTCACTTCCTGTGCACCTCCTGGGCATTTTCCCGCCTTTTTCCATCAGGTTGAGGTCACTTCCTGTGCGCCTACTCTGCATTTTCCTGCCTTTTTCCATCAGGTCTTTTGCGCTTGTGCTGGTTGGCGCACTGACGCGTCTTTGGCGCATGCACAGTTGGCGTGGATTTCCTCTTGCGACAACACGCTATTGGCGCATGCATAGTAAGCTCTGGACTCTTACAGTTTGCTTTCATTCGACAATCTCCTTTCAACCAATACAAATTGAACGCGACAAGAAGGGAAGATGCATATTCCTTAAGGAAACTCTATTTTTAAAATTAGTTACTCTTGTCAATATTCACAATCAATTGTCCGCCTTAATGGGAATCTTACATAAACTAGAGGTCTTTGCGGAGTGAGCAATTATAGTAGGGGGAGATGTTAACCTAACACATGACCCATCGATTGACACCTCTTCTGGAAAATCACAGATACCTCTCTTCCATTTAAATAAATTGAAATAGAAACTTCATTCCTTTCAACTTACTGATATTTGGCAAATTGTAAACCCGCAAGGCAGGGACTATAGTTTTTTTTCCCATACTCATCAAATTCATAGCAGGCTGTACTATTTTTTTATATCTCATTATTTACTCGGAAACTGAGCAATAAGCTTTTTAAGTGCAATCTGGACTTCAGTAGCTATTTAAAGTGGAAAGGTGATACTAGGGGTCTTTTGGACCCCCAGTATCACCTTAAAGAGGACCTGTCACTGTCAATATGCTTACACATGGGGGGGTTTTGTAAGCCCCCATGTGATGGCAATTAAAGTCAAAAAATTATTTTAAAAAAATAATATAGAATAATATAAATGTGAAAACAATTTAAAACATTTTTTAAAGTCCCCCGCCCCACGGAAAAATGCTGTCGGGTGCACCTTCGTAAGAAAATGTTGATCGTGCTACACATGTAGGGCATTGCCTCACCAGAGTGAGAGCAATAATTCTAGGGCCAATATTTACATGTATCTCTAAATTTTTAACCTGGGCATGCTTGGTATCTGTTTATTCATCGTAATCTCCTCTTTTATGTTTTATAAAAAAATGGGTATTTTATTGTGTTTTGGCAATAAAATTAAGTGCATTTTCACAAAATTTTTGGGTTTTATTTTTTTTTTTTAGCATGTCAAATTTTTATTGAAAGACAAAGGAAGGAAACAGTACACCAAGATCTTTTGTCAGTACAAAATCATGTGTCATATTTCAGTTCGCAGACTGAGATCCATACTTGTACCATTAAGTATATACACACACTCTAAAGAAAGACAATAACACAATGGAAAAAGTGCGATTTCAGACCAAGACCTTATGATGGATGTCCCATCGCTTGTGAACTGTATGTCCCTGTAGTCCCTAGGGTTGGTACTGTTGGGAGGAGGCCCGTTTGAGCCAGTGAGGGTAATTGTAGTTGTAATTGCAATTTTGGGCCTATGGAGGGGCATTATCTTCCTACTGCTTGTGGCAACCGTGGTTCAGGGCTGGGGGTCAGGGCTCAGGACGTCTAATGGTCCTAGGGTGCCGGTCAGCTTCGCCTCAAGGTACCATTTAGAGAACTGAAAAATGGACATCAAATCTTGCAGCTGTGGCATTGTAAATGCCGCTGCCACATAAGATGTCCACGTGTCGAAGAAAACCTTTGTTCGTGCATGGTTAAATTTCGTGTCCAATTTGTCCAGCATTAAAATACGGTTTATTAGGGGGAGAAATGTTTCTATAGAGGGGGGTTCCGGATCTATCCATTTGCATAGTATTGCCTTCTTAGCCGTCAGAAGACAGATATGTTCCCAGCGAGTTGGGCAAGAGGGAGTACTATCCATGGACTGTGGGAGAGCGTGCAGTAAGCAAAAGGCTGGGGACATTGGTCTTAACTTATGTGAGTGAACATTCATGAAGGACAAAACGGCAGACCAGAAGGTTTGTATGTGGGGGCAGACCCACATTAGGTGAGTGAGGTCAGGCAATGGATGGCTGCATTTCGGGCAAGCGGTTAACCACTTGGACTGGGGACCCTTAGTGGGGATATTGAAGGCATGGTATGCTCTGTGGACTGTTCTAAAGTATACTTCTCGCCAATTTTCATTAATTATCGCTTTCCTCACTTGTCTCCATCCCTGTTCCACTAGTGATATTGTGTCGTCATTGGTCATGTTCAGAAATTCTGCCCAGCGCTTAATGTGGGGCGGTATGGTGTTGGAGTAGTCTTGTATAAAAGTCGTTATAGCACGGGCAATAAGGGACAGTGGCATCTTAACCTGAGGGGAGGCGAGCAAAAGGGATATAGGTGAATAAACAACTTCCTGCCATGGCAACATAAGGTGACGGGAGACGAAGTGACTTACTTGCATATATGGGTATCCATGGGTGGCCGGGATAAGATATTGGGTGCGTAGTTCCTGAAAAGTCTTGAGAAATCCTTGAGGATTAAACACATCTGCTAATCAGATATTGTAATGTTTTTTTATCCTCCGCCTGTGCCCTAGCAGCATCTGCGGCATGGTCTTCCACCTCACTGACACGAGTCTCCAGAGCTTGCATCCTGGATGCTTGCACCTCCAGGGCCGCAGTGATAGGCCCCATGTGCATTTTAATGGAATCCGCTATGATGGTTCCTATCTCCAACCTCAGATGTGATGCCACAGTCTCTGCCAGGTGCTTATAGTCAATGGGGGCCTGGGGAGTTAATTGTAGTGACTCACCCTGAGCTCCCTCATCAGCCGCGTTTGTGTCCTCCATGGCCGCCGGCGCGGCCTGTGTGTCAGTCGTTGCAGACGTGATGGAGAGCGAGCGGCGGACCGGCTGCGATCTCGCCACAAATTTGTCCATGCTGTGCCGGGAAGAAGCCGCTGACTAGTGAGGTGCGTGTGACGCTCGGTTTAGTCGATGGGGATGTGGCGGGGATGGAGCTCCGTTAAGCACCGCTACTCCATCCGGCGCCGGAACCGGAAGTCTCATTTTTGGGTTTTATAAAGAGTTGTGCCAATATCGTGCAATATAAAAAACATACATATATAATATACATATTAAATATTTAGGAATACACATCTCCTCCTAATCTCTCGGACCATGATCGCTTAAATGATGCACCTTTTAATTCAGTCCACTACGGCCAGATTACATCAATGGTCTACTCTTCGACATTCATGGCTAGGAAGGATGTCTCTCTATAAAATGGATATAATGCCCAGATTCATATACTTATTTCAAGCACTTCCTTTTACTCTCCCTACTACTTTTTTTAAACCGATTTATGGGTAGATATTGAATCTCAGATCTTTCCTATCTTCCCCTTTTCAGTCCCCTGGATTCTTCCTCACCATTACCCAGGTCTATCATCCCTCCCATTCTTTCTATCCCACTTACTGAATGTTTGGGACCCTTTGCTCAAACAATCCATAATCTCTAGCTATCATGAACCCATGACCCCTATAATTGACAATCTGGCATTCCCCCAGATTTCCCCTATCTTTCTCTCTTGGTCTAACTTTGATGAATAGCCCACAAATCAACTCTCCTGTTACTACAGCTTTTGCTCATCAGAATCTTAAACCTCTATCCGAGTTACTACTCAAATGGCTTCCCTGTTTCCAGCTAAGGAACTTCTTCCAAAAATGTTTCCCTCATACTCATCTTCACAGACCCCCCCAATCCATTCCAAAGTGTTTGTCTCCGCTCCTCACCACCTCAACACACCATCTCTCTACTTTATCACTTGCTCCTATCCACACAGACCTCTACACAGCCACAAAGTAGCAGCCTGGGAACATGATTTGGTGAACCCATCATCGGACATAGAATTGCATACTTCATTTATACATATATTTCTATTTTCAGTACAGCACAAGAAAGAGTATTCAAACTCGTAACTTGCTGGTACCGTAGCCTGAGCTCCTTACATAATATCTTCCCTGCTAGATATCTTCCTGTGTAGTATCTATTAAGGTTTTTAATGAATTTCAACTGCGGAAAACTGTGGTATGATAAATTACTCAGAGGAAAAAGCCACGTAACAAAAACATGTGGAATAATGTCAACTGATAATGACATGCGTTACCTTATGCAGGTTTGGTATAATGCACTCGCAGGAACTTGTATTAACTCATACAGATGTAGTGCAGTACTCTCACCAAGTCCTGTGTCCTTGACACTGATATCTTGAAATAGTAACGCATGTTTTGTATTCCTTCATACACTTTACGATACATTGCATAAGTCACTCAATGGACTGTATTACGTCATACAGGTCTCATGCATCCATTCATAAGGGAAGTTCTTATCAACAGGAGAATGTTTCACACGCATATGAGTAAATGATACTTGTGGTTGGTTGGATCCTCACAGGGAACAAGGTAAGATGCTTGGAAGGCTGATCCCTGCAGGATTTCTAGAGAGAGTGCATTGTGCAGTCTGGAGTATGGTTGCAAGAATGGAAATGCAGGCTTAACTTTGGATTGAAGCAACATATGTGAGTTTGTAGAGTTGGTATTGCAGATTGCACACAGGGCTGCAGCATCAGGTTGGAACTTGCAGGGGATAATAATGCAAGGAGTGCACACACGATTGCAGCAGCAGATTTAAACAGTGCAGGCTTCACACAGAGTATGATTGCAGATTGGATCTCACTGAGAGCTCACACTGGGAATTGGTTGTAGAGATGAGATTGCTGAGAACACACATACACAAGTCAGCAGCAGTGGATTAGAACGTGATAATCTCACAGGAGTATTAGCTTGCCACAGATGGGGTGTGAGCGAGATGAGACTCCATTGCTGTTGATTAGTTCTCAAGCAGGAAGGAGGGAGAAGGCTGTGTGAAACAGAGATCCAGTGTGTTACAAATTACACAGACACTGGATGTTTGAACCTCATGGCCTAAAGAGGAAGAGATCAGGTGACACCGCTGGACGTGATTGGTTGAGGGGGGTGGAGCTCTACTCTGATCCTGGAAGGTAAATATATTACAGCGGTACATTAGCATGATCAATAAGTTGTAGAAAATATTAAATAAAACAGTGGTTCTCAACCTGTGTAACCTCAGGACCCACATTTGTCCTTGGTCATCAAGTGATGACCCAAGTCGCACTGCAATGGAACACACGGCATTGCGATACCGTGCGTTCCGGTGTGGGCTATTGAACTGTAGCGGGAGGTGTGTTTGGGTGCCATTACGAGAACTGGAGTGGATCCTTAGCCGGGGGTCCGGTGCTGGGCTGCTGTGCTGTGACTGAGCTCCACCCATACATGGATTGCTTGAACAACTCCCATGCGCGCCCTATAGAGGTGCTGGGAGGCAGAATGTGATGTCATTCTGGTCCAGGCACCTCTACAGGGCACGTGAGGAAGCTGTAAGCAATGCACGTATGGATGGAGCTCTCTTGTGACCCTAGCTACAGCTCAGCCCACCTCAAGCGGACACTCAATGCCAGGCAGCATATTCTGAATGGCTGCTCTACGTGAGAACTGACATTGCTGCACTAGGAAAAGGCTAAGAGACTCTCACCTAGAAAAGCCCCTTTACATTGGTGGACAGTGAAAAAGTGTCCACTTACATTGGTGGCCAATGTTGTTCTCCCTTACACTGGTGGTAAATGAAATGCTCCCTTACCCCTTTGCCCTCCCTTAGTCAGTGTAGTGCCCTCTTACTTTGGTGTTCGGTGTAGATGTGACCCTTTATTATTAGACATGTGCGAAGACTACAAATTAATTTCAGATGAAATGTACGAAAACTAAAAACATTTTATTCGTTTCATCAAACAAAACAAATGTTATGCTATTTTGGATTCAGCCATTGGCGTGTTCTGGAGGCAGGGCGCATGACGTCATGTAGCACCACATGTGTTGGGCGCCACCATCTTGGTGTATATCTAGGTATACACCAAGATGGTGGGGCAAATATCAGCGTTTGACGTCACCTGACGCCACGCATGCATGGCGTCATGTAACGCTATGCTCCCGCCTCCAAGATGGTGGCAAGCATTCAAAAAACACGCCGGTGGCCAACATGGCCGCCACACATTCTCAAACAATTTTTTATTATGTGCCTGAATACATTTTTCGTATATTCGGACATATAGTAATCATTCATTTTACGTTAATTTTACGTCCGAGTTTTGTGTTCTGTTTTCTATTCTTACTTTTCTAGATGCACTTACTTGAAAAAAGGGATAGGCATGACAACCTGACACTTTATTTTTATAGACTCTATTGTAGTTTGACATTTATTGTTTGCCTTCTATTGTTTTATTTGAAAAGAATACTTCTATTGTGCCTACAAGTGTAATACCTTTAAATAAAAGTTTTATTTTTATCATACTTTTTAATGTTTCTTTGCAGCTTATCAAAATAGGAGTCTTTAAATGGTGCGGATATTGGGGGAAATGGGTGTGGCCACTGAGGGGTGTGGTCACTGAGGGGCGCTGTAAAGCTTTCTCGCACAGGGCGCCTGACGAGATGAGACTCCATTGCTGTTGATTAGTTCTCAAGCAGGAAGGAGGGAGAAAGCTGTGTTAAACAGAGATCCAGTGTGTTACAAATTACACAGACACTGGCTGTTTGAACCTCATGGCCTAAAGAGGAAGAAATCAGGTGACACCGCTGGATGTGATTGGTTGAGGGGGTGGAGCTCTACTCTGATCCTGGAAGGTAAATATATTACATTGTGTTGGCACTGCTCCAATGCTGAGGGCACCTTGATTAATTTCTGGTGGTCCTGTCCTTAATTACTCCCCATTTGGAATACAGGGTTCTCCACTTACTGTCATATTACTAATTCTCAAATTTCTCCCTGACCTAAAATTGCATTGCTCTCTATTATTCTTGGTCCACTTGCCCGTGTTAAGAAGGATCTTCTCCGCTTCTTTACCTTCTATATATAAATGGACAAAGGAGGAGGTCTGTCACATTATGAACCTAGAACATCTAACGGCACACCTACATGACCGGATACCTCAATTTGAGGCAACCTAGACTCTGTGGCAAGATTATATGGGGACAGATCATTTTAGATCTCTGTGCTAACTTTCATATTTTTCTTAAATGTGCACAATACTAACTCATAGGTAACCAATGCTTGGAAGTGCCTCTCCTATTCTCTCTATACCTCCTTCTGTGCTCTTCTCTTTTTATAATTTCTTCCTCCATCTACAATGATTTGTACATCCTATTGAGCTCTTCAATTTCGTTATGTAATTATCATCCCAGGATTGTGTGTACGATTTCTGTAATAAGAGATTCCATGTATTGACATGTATTGTTTTATCCACATCGATGTATGAATCTCATAACTCTACTTTATTGTAAATTGCTCTGTTCTTCCCTTTTTCTTCGTTTCAAAGTTTCTTTTTGAATTTTGTATTTAAAAATAAATGTTCAATAAACTTTTATTACGTAAGAAAAAAAATCTGGTCCTTTTCTAAATACACAGACTATAAATAGATATCAACATTTGATATGTAAAAAAAAAACAAAAAAAGTAAAATTAATTGTTGGTCCAATTAACTTAATGGGATCAGGATGGATTTTTTCACTGTTAGAACAATTTGAACCATCCCCTTGGGACTTTTTTTTCTTTCTCTGGATCAGCTGTGGGTAAATGTGGTCATAGTGTCCTGTTTAAGGTGGTTTTTCTATTTTTTTTCTTTCTCAAACTTGATAGTCTGATGAACTATGTAACTATTAAATTGTTGTGCCACAGGGCAATTAATGCAAAGTTAAGGGCTTTAGCTTTATTTTTTCAAGAGTAAACTTTTTTTTTTATAGTTTTTAGATCCGTTGTGGCTGCTACTTCTACAGGTCAAATGTATCTTTTTTTTAAATTATTTCCACAACGCAAAGTGCTCTACGAGTGTACATGTCAGTGAGACTGTGCATGGAAATATCGTAATATCATAATGTTCTGTAAAACTACAAGCAACTTTAGGGCATCCCACAAGCATGTTATTTATAGGATTTGTGTATTTTCAATGTTGCCTTTGATACTGCATGAAAAAAAACCTCTCCTGCTTGCTGTACCAAAATTTATTTTAAACTCTTTATAATTGGTACATGTCACCCATGGCAGTTCCCAGCACTTAATGCTTGCCTATTGCCCTTGCCTATTAGCCCTGAAAATGTCCAAGTTTAGGTCTTGTGGACTTCCCCCAACTTTGATGAATAGCCCACAAATCAACAGATTCACTCATCTCTAATGTCAACCTATGGGAACTAAAATTACTTTTTGGGGGAAGGAAGTTTGTGAAAAGAATCAAGAAATAACAGGCAGTGTGACCAGTTAATCTGACACTATTGTTTTCCTTACAAACATTTATATATAATTAACTGTACCAAGTTACCTTGAAAATACATAATGATATATTACTTATAATATTTGTCTATTGAAATACATTCAATAGTACAAGTTTCCAATAAGAATTTTAATGAAAGAAAAATAATGTTGATTATTAAAATTGCTGTCATTACAATTTATTTTGTTAATATATTTTTTACTAAGCATATTTTGTAACATATTTTATCACAATACTCTTTATTTATACATACTGACATCCTGTGAATTATATTTCCGATTCCTCTCAGAGCAATAATACTTATTTTTTCCATTAAAGTCTACAGCAATATGGCAAATTCCTTTTTATTAACTCCCAGGAGAATCATTTGATATTGTTTATGTCTTTTCATTTCTCAGTCACAGTAATGGTTTCACATTATTGTCAATGTGAATTCAGCTGTCTAATAAAAAGGAATTAAAGCATTGTTTGATAATATTACTTCAATCACAAACACTTTCTAATCAGACACTTGAGAATAGATAGTTATCTGGTATAGGATCGGTCAAATTTAACTACCTGCTGTCCGGCCGTTGTAATAAAACGGCCGGACAGCAGCTTCTTGAGGGCAGGTGGACGTCCTATCCCGTTCCGCTCATGCCCGCCACCTAGTGTGACATTAGGGGTCCTAAAGACCCCTGATGTCTCCATAAAGAGGACCTGACATAGGGAGCTTGTTTGCTCCCTATGTGATAGCAATAAAGTTCAGTGAAAAAAAGGTTTAAAAATAAAAAAATAAAAAAATCACATATCAAAGCAATAAAAAAAAAATTAAAGTCCCCCACATGCACACGCAAACATGCGTCAAGCCCGCCTTCGTGCGAAAACGCCGCGAACGTCGGAATGAGAGCAATAATTCTAGGGTCATCAATCACTGATAACACTAAACTGATGAGCTTTTAAAGCTTCGCCTATGGTCAATTTTGAGTATGGTAGTTTTTTTGCGATTTAACGGGTGCGCGCAATTTTAAAGCTTGACATGTTTGGTGTCTATTTACCCGACGTGACCCCGTCTTTTATATTTTACCAAAAATTGGGTATTAATAAATGTTTTATAACATAATTTAGGGAGAACAGGGTTTTTTTCAAAAATTTCAGTACTTTTTTTTATTATACAGTAAAAAAAAAACCCGTAGTGGTGGTTTAATACCACCAAAAGAAAGCTCTATCTTGTCCCAAAAAATGGTAAACAATTAATTTCAGTACAGCATTGCATGACAGAATAAATGTCAAAGTACTGCAGCGCTGAACACTGAAAAATGGCCTGGTCAGGAAGGGGGTATAAACACCCCGGTCAGCAAGTGGTTAAACTATAACAACAGCAAAACAAATTAAACTTTATTGCAGATGTCTTGATAATTTAAATAACAATAATATAATACTTATGTAGAATTGTGATCTCATGTAATATAGTCTACTAGTACTAGCCACATGTTCAAACATAATTTTTCCCCATTTTTTATAATGATATGAATATAGGGGGTCTATTAGTAAGTTTGTTTAATGCAAGATTTACACAATTTCCGACCAAAATTTACACCTTTTCTAACTGGTTTCAGTAGCTGATCTAAATGGCATTTTGTGGAATTGGGGTCTAATTGGTGTGGTGTGTACATACTCCTGTTTCCTGATAAAGCAGACACCTATTGTTTGCAAACAGTGGTTATTGAATTGTAAGCTCACTTTTGTCATAGTTAAGATCTTGTAATCAGTTATAGCAAGTGTGTAAAAATAGTTAATGCAATGTACTCATTCATAGTCAATACTGTCTGCTCCTCCAGTTAAAAAATTGTGTCAACCCATGCCAAAGTCTTTGCTACTCATTGTAGCTAGTAGTGTAGAACAATGCATGAACTTCAGGAATACAGATTCAGCTCCCAAAATGTTTTGCATCAGTCAAAAATCTTTCGCTTCTGCCCATTGCTTTATATTACAAACCATTTCACACCCACCGCTAAACAAAGAGCTGTGCAGCTGGTTTGGGTATGCCTTCCCCACTAATTCTACACCTGTCTTCTCAAAAGCATTTCACCAAAGATGTGACATTTTGCAAAGAAACCATCACATTTTGCAGAGTTAACTTGGACAATTTCATTTATGCCTAGAGAGGAGGCAGAAGATTAGTTTTGGAGAAGCTAAGGGTGATGAATATTATCTATTGCTATCTAACTAGACCCCTGAGAAGAAAAGGTGAAAGAATCCAGGAAGTCTATAGGTTAACAAACCACTAAAAGCCTGCAAGTATGTGGACAAATAAATCTACTATAGCCCAGAAATGGAAACATAAGTCTGCATGTTGACCAGAGAGGGTTAATGTATTAAAACTTGAGTACAAAACTGGAGCTGCTTTCAATAGCTATCAATCAGGTTTTGCCTTTTATTTTATGTAAAAATTAAGAACTAACTTGTTTGGTCTGATTGGTCACTATATGCAAAAACTGCAATTTTGTGCTTATCTTCTTTTAATTCCATTGAAATTATTCAGCTCTCAGTAATGTGATTATTGTAAATACCTTAAAGCCTAATTCCAGCCAACTTCCACTATTTTAACCACTTGTTGTCCGGCCATTGTAAATACATGGGCAGATAGAGGATTCTTCCCAGTGGGTGGACATACATGTATGTGATTTTTTTTTTCTGCTCACAGGGAATGTAAACCGCCTGTACTGGCTTACATACAAGCATTCGGCCAGCTCTACAGCTGACCGGTCACTTGTATGACACTGAAAAGCATGTGAACCCCACCCCCCGCTGCTGCCACACTCCCCCCCTCCAACTCCGGTTATCCCGGGCTCCGCTATCCCCCCTGCTGGCACAGGACAAGCACAGCAGCTACTTGCAGTGAGAACGGAGGAGAGATCAGCATTCTCCCACTGCTGATCTCTCCTCCTCTCATGATGTATATTACATCACTTCCGCCTTTAGCTGTCATTTCTCTGGCTGCTAAAGCCAGAGAAGAAGCTGGTAAAACAGATCTCTTCTTTAACAGCTTCTTTGGGGTCCCAAGGTGACATTGGGGGTCTTAGAGACCCCTGATGTCTCCATAAAGAGGACCTGTCATTGTATTTTGGCTATCACATAGGGGGCTTGTGATAGCAATAAAGTTGAGTGTAAAACAAAAGTTTAAAAAAAATTAAACACAGCAAAAAAAAAAAAAAGACGCCGCGTGCACGCACATATGAACATAAATACGTGTCGGGTGCGCCTACTGCAACAACCACCATTACGCCACATGTTACATATCGCCGTAAACGTGAGAGTATGAGCAATAATTTTAGGGCCATTAACCACTGTTAACACTAAACTGATTAGCGGTAAAAGCTTTTAAAGCATCACCCTTGGCATGGTGGTAGTTTTTTGCAATTTTGCGGTCGCACAACTTTTAAAGCTTGACCTGTTTGGTGTCTATTTACCCAACGTGACCCCATCTTTTAGGTTTTACCAAAAAAATTGGGTACTGAGAAATGCTTTTTAACATAATGTAGGGAAAACAGATTTTTTTCCCAAATGTGTACCGCAGCGCTTAATACTGAAAAATTGCCTGGGCAGGAAGGGGGTTTAACACCCCGGTCAGCAAGTGATTCATTTGTTACTGAGCTCCTAACAATGAATGCTCTCTCCTCCTCCAACATGTAATTCTTGTCATGCTGCATACATTTAACCTGGTAACCTCTGCAGAGATAGCATGCAGGGCCGGCCTTAGGCCTTTAGGCGCCCTGTGCGAGAAAGCTTTACAGCGCCCCTCAGTGACCACACCCCTCAGTGGCCACACCCTTTAGTGGCCACACCCCCAGTAACCACACCCATTTATCACCCATATTTTTGGTATGGGAGCGCTGTCATATCGGATGGCCAGCGCCCAGCGCTGAGGGGGAGAGAAGCCGCCCCCAGGACGAGCTGTGTCGGCCGCACGGCGCCCTTGTTGCCATGGCCCCTGTGCGGCCGCACTGCTCGCACACCCCTAAGGCCGGCCCTGATAGCATGCAGGTCTCGCACAGTAATTATTTAGTGTCAAAAGCCAAAAACCATCAGAAGTGACTGCTTTGTACTTTTTTTTTCTCTCTTATATTGGCAGAAAACATGAAGGATATATTGGCATTAGATAGGCAACGGATACTATTTACAAACATTATTTTCTTACTATCTAAACAGCATTATTTTATTGTATCAAATCTCGAATAATATACTTAAAAAGTGGATAATCCTGCACTGACCATTTCTAAGTGAACACTACCACTTTATCTGCCTGGGTGTCAGAGATTTCCAAAAGGCAGTATATAATGGGTATGAATTTAAAAACAGGGAACTGAGGCACCAAACAGTATTCAACTTCACTTCCTTTTGCCAAAACAGTGGATCTTTCCTTACCTATAATATTTCATAAAACACTAAATTGCAAATGCACATTGCTACAGTTCTTTTATATCCAATATACATGCTTCCCATCATTGTACATTTAATGGGAAACCTGGCATAACATCATCAATAATCTCTTTATCTCTCAATAATCCCAGGCCTTTTACTCCCCAAATCTCTTTGAGCCCTACAGCATTTTTTTCATTTTGATGTCTTGGTTTCACAAAATATACCTTTTAGCATTTGTAGTCTAGCCTAATGCATTATAAATGTTATTTTTCAGGACAGATAGGGCTTTAAATTAGTACAAAAGTTGGATACACAAATTTTGATTTCCTTGGTTCATTGGGAAAAATTGTGAAAAAATGCTTTTTCCTGTAATTTTTCCCAACAAAATATTAACATAAGTTGCGCATACAAATATATTTGTCACCAAAAGTGATCTAAATAGCTGATTAAAATGATGTAATAGTAGTGTAACTTTTTTATAGTGTAGTGTAGTGAATGGTAACGCTTAACCAGTTGACATCCGCTGCGGGCTATGGACCCGCCGATCGCCTATATGTGAAACACCCGGTAACGGGTGTGTGCATTTAGCGGGTCTTTTCTGCCCGTGCGTGCCCGCTAGGGGGCGCGCGCGAGCAGAAAAAAATTGCCGTCTGGAGACGGCAACCCGCAGATGCTGCAGTGCCGTCCGTCCGTTTTTTTACTACGGGCGGACGGCAAGAGGTTAAAGTGAACATATGTGTTTTACTTTAGAATTGCCCATTTGAAGCTACATTGTGACACATGTAGTAGATTTAAAAAATGGTTTGCGTAAATTGTTAGCGTAAAATTATGTCACGATTTAAGGGTTGATGAGGGTGCAAATTAGCACAATAGTGACTTTTTCACAGGTTTTCAATCACTTACAATTCAAATGACATTGCATTTATTTACATCATCATCTAAAGTTTGTGATTTAAACCTGGGGATTAATATTGGGTGGGAATATTTGTATTTATTTTTAGGATATACGCATATATACAGTATGCCCTGGAGGGAATTAATGAAAACTGAAACTGGAGCAGAAGAATCTGGAGCAGTTGCCTATGGCAACCAATCAGCTTCTCTCTCCAGTTTGTTCAATTAGGGTGGATGCTGTTTGGTTGCCATGGGCAACTGCTTCAGATTCTTTCTGCTCCAGTTTTGATAAATGGCCCTCACTGTGTTTTCACCGTGTGTGTGTATTTTTTAGACTTTCTTTTATCAAGTTTTTTTCATCAATGGGGTCTGGATCTGGTCAGTGGGGACCTGATCCAGACCCTCAATGTAGTTGTTCAGCAACAGATGACTTTGTTTGTGATCTATTGTTGGCTGCAATCAGCAGCAATAGATCGCTATAGCAGAGATCTGTAGAGAAAGTGCTGTGGAGTCAATCATGGGTCCCTTCCCTAACATCATAAACACAACGCAAAAGCATTGTGTTAACAGCAATCTGCTACAGGTGCTCCTATGAAGCACTGTGTAGCAAGATCAGAAGTCCTGGAGCTTTTTAGTTTAGTTACTGGGCTTAGTGCTGGTCCCTGGCTATCACTGACAGCTGGTGGATCCAGTGCCACAGCAAGTGGGGGTCTGCAGGAACTTCTGAGACCAGTTGCAATTTTAAATGGCGATGAATTGTTGCTATCCCTGTGCCACTTTAGAATGGCGCCCTAAACTCAAGTAGTTAAGATGCTCCATACAAAATAGGTGAACCTACAAATGTCCTAATTTGGAGATTTAGGGGTTGATTTACTAACCTTATAAACACACCACGAACATGTATACACTTAATACGCAACAGGAAAACTCACAGTTTAATTGCAATGTGGCACAGGATAACAGTAACTCTGATAGAAAAATTTAGGTTGGAAAGTAAATAATAATGGGGCTTGTCGAAGCAGGACAGGGAGTCATATGCAGCTCTTGCATATAAACCACTGTGACGTTGGGGAGGTTAGCACAAATGGCGAGCGCTCAAAGACCAGTCTTGAAGCCGTTTTAAACATAAACAGAAAAGTCTTTAATTTTTTTACTAGCAGAAAAATAGCTTTCATCAGCCATACAACAGCACAGCACTGCACAGCAAATCAAACATAGTCTCACGGACTCCAGGTTGCCACACATACTCTATGTGTAAATGGCTCTCTCAGCCACCTCGGCTGTCTTCCTGTGCCTCTAGCACACCTAGCCACCTGGCTCCCCTCTGCCTTCTGGGTGGAGTCCTCCTGACTCCCGAACATCCCTGTTCCTCTTCCCAGCTGGAGCCCAGAATACTAGGCAGCACACTTCCTATAAGTGCTGGACACAGGTGTGCAATTAGGTGCTGGCCACTACTAAACAATGGACCCAGGAATGGAGATTTCATCCCTCCAAATTCTCATAGAAATCTCCCAGTTCCAGGATCCCATGCCAAATCCAGAAATCTTGGGAAGAGCCACAAAGACAGCTCTTTCCCAGTACAAGAACTTGCCTCCTGGAACCGCTCAGCCCCTCTGGCTGAGAGTCCTGGGTGACTACAACCCCCAGTTCTACCGTGGAATTGCCACACAATACCACACTATGCCATATCAAAAGAATAAGGCTAGGGATGCTTGATAGAACAATACAAACATTTTTTATCAGGGAAAATAAACAGATTTTATTGCTCAGCAGGAGGGCAAGCAAAGTAAAGTTAAGATCAGGATTCTGGCTTTTGTTGGGGGACAAATGGTATAAGAAAGGAGAGGGGGCTGTTGATTGAACCTGCCCGTAAGTCTGAGATTTTTCAACTGACAGAGTAGAAAGTACAAATCGTCCATCTGAATAGGTGGAGTGATTTAATAAATGTAACCTGATCCAAGATAAAATATAATGCTGTATACTGTATAGCATTCTTATTACTTCAAAGTAATGACTCAGGAGCAAATGGGGGTATCATATTCTTTGTCATTGAGATTTTACATTGTGATATACTTACAGTAAAAGATGGATACTTGCACATTTCACTTGTCACAATAATAAAGAACTGTACCATAGGGAGTATTATAACTTTAATACAAGTTAAACAATTTTTTTAATTTTAGAACTTTCTTACTTTGTACAACTTCCCTTGCAGAAAAACTGACTCTGATTTTCTTATTAAACTTTAAAAGCCAAACCACAAAAGTGTCTTATCAAGCAACAAAATCAAAAAATGTGAGAAACGCTTTTAAAAAGTATAACACATCAATACAAATTTCACTTGAATGAATGCAGCATGAACTTTATTCTTTAGAATACTTGTATGTTAATACTTGATGTTATTTTATTTTGGGTGAAGTATAGCAGTCTGGTTTGAAATAGGACTATACTAAATGTAATAATAAAGCAAATAAGTAATTAGCAGGTAGCAAACAAAATGATTTTTAATTATTTGTATTTATGCAGTATATATAATAATGCTTAATTAATGCTGAAAAAAACATGATGATGTACATACTGCAGTAATCCAAAGCATCAAATTTTCATTTTTTTCCTGGCTCAATAAAAGAGGAGTTACATTTAAACTATCTAAAATAAGCAGTTGGGTCTCATATAAATTAACCAACTACGGCGAGTCGGGCAAACTGAACGATGTCAACGCTATGAGAGTTTCCCTCCCTCATATTGTATCCCAACACTGTGATTTAATGTTTGAGCCATTATGTGCATTGTCTGAATCTTCTTTTATGAAACTTAATAAAAACTGATTCAACACTAAAATAAGCAGTTCATGGAAAAACATACACAAACAGAGTTCAACTGGTGCAGTTTTTAAAAATGTTAACTTTTCCTGCAAAAGCTGAACTTGGCCCTGCTCTACAAAGCTTCCTTTTTATCCATTAAAAAACATTTCACACATGAAAGTACAGATAGGCTCAGGAAGCAAAAAAAATCATATATAAACATTCCCAGGACTCGCCTCTAAACTATGAGTATGAGCTCCTAAGTTACGATAAAATACACAATAACTATAAAATATATACAAAGAACCATTAGAGTATAAAATCAGAATAATCTCTATAAACAGCAAGATAAAAATGAAATCAAAGAATATTTATAGCAGATTGCCAATTACACTCAAAAAATTACAATCATCACTAGTTAAAAAACCATTGCTCATATCACCTTCTTTCTGCCTCTATTGTGTTTTTCCCAACTCCCTCCACAATCTGCTGTTTCTTTTTTTTTTATACTCTTTATATTCTCTCTCTCCACTACAATTGGGTCCTAATGCCTCTTTTCACTCCTGCCTCTATAATTCAGTTTTGATGCTTCCTTTATCAACTACCCTACACAATATGGCCTCCTTGCCTGACCTAGCAATTTCACCTTCCTTCCCCACTATACAGCCCCTATGCCTTCTTTTTACCCCCCTCTACTGTCTGACCCCACTGCTTTCTGTCTACCCCCGTCCCTTGTCCACTGCCTCCTCTCTATATTTTCCTCTGTTTGCCCCCAGTGCTTCCTCCCTAGCCTTCTATACTATCTGACTCTACTACCTACCTCATCTATTTGGTCCCTACTACTTCCTAGCTACACCTTTTTTACTATCCAGCTCCACTGCCTCCTCTCTATCCCCTTCTACTATCTGGCCTTACTACCTCCTACTACCTCACCTAGCAACTTCGAGTCAGTTTTTTTACTTTAGGGATGCTTTGATGCAATAATTGTACTGTTTACTGTAAACATTCAAGTGATATTAAAGTTTAAAGTTTTTTAATCTATTTTAAATGCTGATTACATCTCTTACAATGGAGATGTTTAAACATATTTAGTTTTTAGTTTTCTGCAGAATCAGCTGGTTCTTTAGTCGCTGTCCCTTATATCCTGTTTTGGGGTGGCTCCTTTCCCTTGCAGGGTCCTATGGAGCTACCCTTACTAGTCTCTGCTAGTAAGCTGTGTGTGTCTCCACAAACACACAGACACCGCAACGTAGGTCTCCCCCTTGCTCTCCTTTCCTTTTCGCTTCAACAAGCTAGTAGATACAGTAGATGTCTGCTAGAGATTGTACTTTCCCTTGTGATCTTGTACTGGACAGGAAGTTCAGAAAAGCTAAGCTGAGAGAGTCCAGTAATCCGCTGCAGAAACATGATGACTATAATTGTTTAGGGAAAAAATTAAAGAAAATACTTTGCTGGGCAATTAATATTTGTTTGATCTAAATTCTGAATATGGATATTGAAAAAAAGTTTGGGAGTTTAATACCACTTAACAGGTGGAAAACCGTGCACTTATTTTGCCCGGCTCTGTATAGGAACTGGCTTAGGGAGAAACTTTCAGTGATTTACTTCACTTTTCAGAGTCTTGCAGGCTTTGCCGTTACACAAATGACAAAGCTGTGAAATGTGTTTGTTCACTTGATAAAAGAAGCGTGATAATGGCGTGGTATTTTTTTTTTCCACTTAAGTGAGCTCATATTATTTTTACAGAGCAGCAGTCATCTTCCTCAGCTGATATATACTTTTATTAAAAAAATTAAAAGTCACATATAAAGGTAATTAAAAAAATGTAAACATTTTTTTAAAGTCCCCCGCCCCCCACATACACATGCGTTGAGTGCACCTAAGTGCGTAAACGACGATTGTTTCCATTACGCCGCACATGTTACGTATCGCCGTGCACGTTGCAGTGAGAGCATTAATTCTAGGGCCATCAATCACTGATAACACTAACCTGATGAGCGGTAAAAGCTTTTAAAGCGTCGCCTATGGCCAATTTTGGGTATGGTAGTGTTTGCGGACGCACGCAATTTTAAAGCTTGACATGTTTGGTGTCTATTTACCCGACGTGACTCCTGTCTTTTATTTTTTGTCAAAAATGTGGGTAATAACTGTTTTATAACATAACATAGGGAAAACAGTTTGTTTTTCTAAATTTTCTGTACTTTTTTCATTATATAGTAAAAAATAAAAACCCCAGTGGTGATTAAATACCACCAAAAGAAAGCTCTATCTGTCCCCAAAAAATGGTATAAAATTAATTTGAGTACAGCGTTGCATGACGGAATAAATGTCAGTCAAAGTACCGCAGTGATGAATACTGAAAAATAGCCTGGACAGGAAGGGGGTGTAAACACCCCGGTCAGCAAGTGGTTAATATTTCTTTTTAAAAGTCTGTGGTTTTGCTGCATAACCTTTTTGGAAAAATTATTAGTGGTGCTAAGAGAATAACATGTGCAGCCTCCCCATAAGTGTTTGATCACGTGTTCTTGTCATGTTTTTTCTTTTTGCTATCTGTGTCCCATTGGGGTGATTTCCGTTCACTTCCTGTCTTGACGACACAGCCAAGTGGGGGAGGTGATAGCTTCAAAGTGAGGGAAATCCTCACAGGTAGTAGTTCAAGTTTCCCCATTGGAAGTCATCCCCTCGTCCCTATTCCTGTTCAACTCCAAATTAAAAATTTGTCCTCACTCACAGTTCTAGTGTCAATGGTTGGCAGGACAAATAGATAGGGTGAGTCTCTCCAAGAAGGACAAAACCGAAATAAAAATCCAGATAAAGGTCCTAGCCCTTTCCTACTCTGTTCAAAACAAACAAAACAGAAAGAAATGGCTTTTTATACACTACACTATATATTTTAAAGAAATCTCTCAATCATTTTTTCTACAAATGTTCCTTTATGGAAAACACCTATATAGAAGCCACCTATAATTAAGTTAATGCCATAACTTATTAAATAAATACATAGTGAAAAACATTGATTGAAAAACAAATTCATATTTTTGACATTTCAGTTAAAACTAACATTTCAAGATGAGGCTAGCTGCTTTCAAACATCAATTCCAAAGCGATGTTGCTATCACTTATTTCCTCCAGAAGACACATCATAAGATTTACATCATTCGCTTCAAAGGTTGTTTCTAATGTTTCAATATGTCATTTATCAGCATTAGCATTATATTCATGTTAAGCATCAAAGGACTTATGGCATAATATTAATTTAAAAACAAAGGATAATGTTCCATGTATTCATACAAGAATGAAACATATGTCATAAAGCTTTCATTATAGAATATCTCATTCACTCTGTGACATAACATTTGTAACATAGCATTTGTAAGGAGAATGCTTTTATCTCTTAACATGATAATGTTTTTCAGTATTTGCTGCAACTGTTTACAATTTAAATTTATTTCTGGCATTCCATGTTCACATTATTAAAAGCAGCAGGAGGAAGAATGTTTATTTTAATATTATAATGTGTACATAAATATTAAAAGAAATTTGGAAATGTATTACAGCTAATCTTATTAGCTATTTGTTCCTATAAAGTACACTTTTAATAGGAGAGGTGTGGGGCTAAGGAGGGATTCACTTTAAAGGAGAAGTATTAGGAGAGTAAATTGTACTCTTCCCAATACTTAGAGTGGATGTGTGACACTGCAGCTGTCACATGGTAGCTCTATAGATCGAGAGCTGAGTGGTCACTCAGCTCATGGTCTTCTCCCATCAGAGAGTGGGGACTGTCAGTGGCAGAGCCAGCTTTCAATCAAGCAGTGGGGTGGATCCTGACAATATTGTTGGGATCTTTCCCAGCTGCAGCGTGAGTCTGCTTTGTAAGCAAATAGCAGTAAGGAGCCCACTAGAAGCTGACTTTAGGTCACAGGAGTACATTCGTAAATGTGCTCTTTTGACCCAAAAGAGGACTAAAGCAAAAAAAACAACAAATTCTAGCAGCCCATTCTCACCTTTCATCCATTCTGCTGCTGAAAGCATAGAAAAATACCCAGGGGAATGAGCAAGTGACTCCTTTTACTTACCATGTGTAGGGTTGAATTTCCATAACTGAAACCTTTTGCAACCAAAGTAATACTTCTTCTTTGATCAACTCTTTTAAACTGAACATTTTTTAAAAAGTGTATAGACAAAAGCTTTATTTTGTTTATTATGTTAAACACCCCTGTAAGGGTAATTATTTGTCTTTGTACAATTGGGGAATTTTCTCTCCACTTGTCAAACCTGACACTGTTATGTAATGTATTACCAGGGCCTAATCCCTACAGGTTCCTGCCAACTGTAGTATGGAAACCCTGTTTTACGCTGCATTTAAAGCATTGCCAGTGCCTAGTCCCTAGTGGTTCGTGGTGATGGTAGTATGCAGTGGTGTATTCTGGTTTGGGGCTGCCCTAGGCAAGACAACTCGGATACCCCACCCCACTAAATTTACCCCACCCTGCTGTGGTCTCAGGTGGGCTCTGCAGGGTCTGTGGTGGGCTCTATAGGATCTGTGGTGGGCTCTATGGGGTCTCAGGTGGGCTGTGAAGCATCTCTGATGAGCTCTGCAGGGTCTCAGGCTGCCAAGCCCACCTGAGACCCTGCAGAGCCCACCATAGACCCCGCATAGCCCATCACAGATCCTGCAAAGCCCCCCTGAGACCAAGCAGAGCCATTCAGAGATTCTGCACAGCCCCCCTGAGACCCAGCAGTCTCAGGGGGGCTGTGCAGGATCTGTGGTGGGCTCTGCCCACCATAGACCTCGCAGAGCTCACCACAGATCCTGCAAAACCCCACTGAGACTCTGCAAAGCCCCCCACCTGAGACCCTGCAGAGCCCACCATAGACCCCGCATAGCCCATCACAGATCCTGCAAAGCCCCCCTGAGACCAAGCAGAGCCCTTCAGAAATTCTGCACAGCCCCCTGAGACCCAGCAGTCTCATGGGGGCTGTGCAGGATCTGTGGTGGGCTCTGCCCACCATAGACCTCGCAGATAACCCAATACTGATGGACTATCCCGCCAAACGGAACTGAAAGAATGACTAACATCATGGACATCCCCAAGTGGACCCGTAGAGGGTCTCACCGGGTCTGCCATCTTTTAACTTGGGGGAGCTATGTGACGACATGGTGATCAGTTTATGTGTATTGGTTAAGTTAAATGTGTATTGGTATTGAGTCATGTTTGAGTGCGTTATGCTGTGTGACCTGGTTAGGGAAAGACTATCAGCACCATCCCTCGTTATCTCCCATTGTTCTCTGAGGGAGCTCAGAACAATGACATTCTGGCCAGGCTCCTGCTATGGCTGTCTGGAGTTCGTTAGCAGGTGGACACCTGTGGTGTTGAGCAGACCGATGGTCTGGGAGGAGGGGAGGTGGATGTTTGTGCAGTTGTTCAATAAAGCAGAGTTTGTTTACCCTACACTCAAGCCTTGGCTAGTGACTGGGGAAACGGGGAGCTACAGATCAGCGGGTTCCAATATCTCCTGAGCAAGGAAGAAGACAGCGGCGGACATACTCATCCTGAGAACGGGGGTCCGTCACAGAGCTCACCACAGATTCTGCACAGCCCCCCTGAGACAGTCTCAGGGGGGCTGTGCAGGATCGCAGGCTCTGCAGGGTCTCAGGCTGCAAAGCCCACTTGAGACCCTGTAGAGCCCATCACAGATCCTACAAAGCCCCCCTAGACCCAACCAAAGATCCAGCACAGCCCCCGAGACCCTGCAGAGCCCACCATAGACCCTGCAAGGCCCCCCTGAGACTCTTCGGTGGGCTGTACAGAATCTATGCTGGGTCTTGCAGGGTCCCATTACCAGCACAGTGTGATCCTCTTACCTGCAGCTCCCCACCCTGCCTCCTGATGACATCTGCTGTCAGCTCAAGCTTGACGCTGCCCGGCCTGGCCTCCTCCACCACTGAACCAGGTCTACGGCCTCCTCCACCGCCGGACCGATGCTTCGGGGACCCGGCCTCCTCCACCGCCGGACCAATGCTTCAGGGACCCCGGCCTCCTCCACCGCAGGACCGACCCTTCGGGGACCCAGCCTCCTCCACCGTCGGACCAACGCTTCGGGGACCCGGCCTTCTCCACCACCCGACCAACGCTTCGGGGATCCGGCCTTCTCCACCACCCGATCGGCGCGTAGCGGATCTGGCCTTCTCCGCCGCCCGACCGGCGCTTAGGGGACCTGGCCTTCTCCGCCACCCGACCGACGCTTAGGTGACCTGGCCTTCTCCGCTGCCTGACCGGTGCTTAGGAGACCCGGTGTTCTGTCAGATGTTGTGACTGAGGTAGAATGTGTGACTGTCACAGACGCGGTCACACATTCTATCACAGTCATCTGATAGAACACCAGCTTCCAACCGGAGCTCCAGGGCACACGCCACCTCCTCTCAAGCCGTAAAACAAGATCTCAGGGGACCCGCCTACTCTGCCCAAGCTGACAATCACAGACATGGGAATCGGGGACCCACCTCCTCTGCCTCCTCTTCGCGGCCTCATCGTCCTCCTCCTTGCCGCCGCCTCCTCCCCGTCTTGATGAGGCTGCTGAATTCTGTGCAGCCCCGCTCACCTCACTGTTTTGGGGGCAGAGCCGCCCCCAGGAAAATGCCACCCAAGACAAACGCTTTGTTTGCCTTGCGGCAGATACGCCCCTGGTAGTATGGAAACTCTGTTTTATGTTGCATTTATGCATGTTACATAGTGCTAGAATAAGATTAATGTATCTATTAGCACTCACTATATTATAGTGATTTATATTTTTAGGTATATAAAGGGACAAATTTAGCATCAAACAAAATGATCTAAGTAATAAACATTTGTAAAGACAGGCACACTAAAGGCATCACATATAGCCTTATTAGACTTTTCTGGACACAAAAACAAATGTAACAAGTTTCCATTTAAATACTAATTGGACAAGTGAAGAGGATTTTATACATTTTAGTGACAGGCACATTTATTTAAAATTCAGTTCTAATTAAAAGATAAAACCAAGCATCAGCTTGAAGTCTGGATAAGCAGTGAGCATCTTCTTTATTTTAAAACTATTTAGTTAGGTCATAGAGTTTCCTGAGCTTTTTTCTTACTTAGGAAACAATTCTTCTAGACTGGATTCATACTACATTTTGCTCACATCATTGACATCCCCTTTTTATTGTATTGCACTGTGTTTATGTGCAATTTTGTAATGCTTTGAATTGATGAGCAATTTTTTCAGTGACAGTATGAGCCAAAGTAAATTGTTTTCTTTCTTGCAAGTGTGTTGCAGCATGCTGTTGTAATGTGTTGCTAACTGTTGCAGTGTGTTAAGCTGCATTTAAATGTAGCATGTTCCATTTTCACAAAGCAGAAACTGAGCATATTAGAAACAATGGTTTTACAATGGATGGTACAAAGGCTCCATTATGGTGTAGATTATTCAATGATGCAAAACATTTCATCTATTTAAAAGCATTCCAGGATAAAAAAAACTCCATAAAATATGACTACATATCACTGCTGCTGTCCCTTATATTCTAGTTGCAACACTAATTCCTTTTCTTTCAAAAAAACCTTTTGTCTTATGTTATGTTACATTTTAATTCTTTTCTTTCAATATACAGTATCTTTCAATACTTCATTATGATGACTATTATTGACACAATGATACACAGAATCTACAGTAATCTCTTTAAGAAAATCCCAGTGGATGAGCAGAGTACACCAAGTCTTAGGCTCCGGATCCAATGACCCTGCTGCTTCCAGAGACGTTGTTTACAGCATGCATTTCCTCACCACAAAGGAGGAGATCATCTTGCTGCAACAACAGATAGACTTCAGTGGTGCCTCCCTGCAAATCCTGCCAGAGTCTGCAGAGAAGAGCAAACTTCAAACTGCTGCTGGAAAAGCTGGAAAGATTGCTGGAGAGACTGCAGATTGCCAGCACATCATATTAATGGGGATACCCTCTGCACCTGATGGTGTTCAAGGAAAACAATACTGTATTTGTCTGAACCTTGGTGGATATCCCAGCACTGCTAAACCATCTCCACATTAAGCCCTTCCTGCTCAATGTTTGGTTGTGCTACCTGTCAAAGGGAGCTCCCCCCCAGACCGTAACAAAGCTACAGTAACATCTCTTGACCACCCTACGTATGGTCCCCAGCCGCAGCATTTTACAACAGGACCAGCGTAAAGCATGATTTGCTTTTCACTCTAGCTTGATATGTTACATCCAGAATACTCCCTACACAATAGGGGAAGACTGGACCCTTACTGCACTCTTCTCCCATCCCTAACCTATGCCTTCCTTCCTACTCCCTCCCCCCCTCTTCCCTTCTTCTCCCACCCTTCATTCCCAGACTCCACCCCCTCCAAATCTCCCCCCTCCCCTTTATTTCTTCTGAAATCTCTTACCCTCTACCCCTCTCTGATTCAATATGCTCCATATACCTACATATAGCTGAAGAACTACAACATCAATGTCCTCACTTCATTATCCCTCACTTAATGTCCAAGGACTTTGCACCCTGAAAAAAATGCTTAAATTATACTTACTGACCTGTGTAAGAGAAAGGCCAAGGTCACCTTCCTAAAAGAAACCCAATTCCTACAAGAAACCTACTTTCCAGCTGACAACCTCTTCCCCCCTGAAAGACAGTGTCACTTACCTTAGCTTAAAGTGATGAAGGCAGCCTCTCTTGCAACTCCAGTCCCAAAACTCCTGGTTAGAGGAACAGGTGTATCAAGGCTCGGAGGGCCACGAGTGCTGGTAGCACCAAAAAAAATCAGGGGAAAATAGTATCCTTTATTTCATATGATCCACTGGACACTTATTAATCAACACAAAGACTCGGAGGGTTCTCTTTGTAAAAGACCTTATCCACAACCAAAAAGTAACATTTGCAACACTCTACTTACCTAGTTATAATTAAATAGAATTCTCAAAACACATGCTGGAAACACTCACAAAGTTCCCAGAGGGTGTATTTTCCTCTGCAAGGACTTCAATCAAAATGATATTACTTTGGGACATCTATATATTTGAATTCCATTTTATTTGGCAACATGGAGGGCCTAGAAAAATAGACATGGGAGACAAATTTCACGATTTAGCATATAGCAATACTTAAATCTAGGGTTTGCGACTGGAATTATACGGAGAAAACAGATTGAAGCTTAATACTTCTTTAATAAAACTCATCAAACCATCATCATTCCTAGAAAAAGTGGACACTACCTACCCTGGTTAAAGACTATACCAAAAGGACAAATGCTTTGGTTCCGAAGAAATTGTACAAATGTCAAAGCATATGACAAAGAGTCAGAAATGTTACACAAAAGATTTTAAACGACAGTGTTATTGAAAGAAAAGACAAATGACAATGATGTGGCCACTTAAAAAAATTTTAGACAGTGAGGACCCTTTATTAAATCAGTGGATAACATTTCACCTAATTTAAAACATATTTTAACATCTAGTGCGATAGTTTTTTCAATAGTGCGGAAACAATTATAAAGACAAAAGGTTTATATATCTGCAAAAGCTGTAAGGGCTATAAACTGATATTGAATAATACAAAGACTGTAATTACATTGATGTCCACAGCCACGGGAGAGGTGATAAATATTCATCCATTTATAACCTGTGGCTCATGTTACATATATGCTTGCATGTCCTTGCAGAAAACAATACTTGTACATACCTCCCACGTGGAGCAAAACATGTTAGGTGTGAGGTGGCTTATACCTGTGTGGTGATCTGCGATGCTTTTCCAAGACCTGCCTGCAATCTGTGAGTTGAATGGATGCTTTCCCTGAACAATCACATATTGAAACTCGGGTGAGAGTGTCATTACTTTTACTTGTTTGGATACTGATTGGAGGATTTGTTTATTACCTACTCATACAGTGACATTGTGGAGGTGTACAACAGGGAACGTGGGGTGTCCCGTTCCACAAGATTTATTGCCTAAACTGCCAGATAACATGTATATATCATGATACAACCTACAGCTCTGACTCTATATGGGCAAGCCATTTGTCTATTTCTATTTATGGAGATTTTACAGGGTTGATGTTTTTATATGCAGTAGTGGGGGGTTTTTCTTACTGTTTTAAAGTTTGTGTTGGTTATCTACTATAGATTGTGTTGTTTTTGTTATAATAAAATGAATTATAAATTGTATATATATGGTCTAAGATGTTTCAGAGAAAACTACTAGATATTTAATCATTCTACGTAGAGGGATCTAACCTTTTTTTGCAGAAAACAATACATAGGTAGATCCATAAGAAAATTGAATGAGCATAAAAAGAACACATTTATAATGTAAATGGGATTATAGTGGGCCAGGCCACTTTTTTTTCAATGCCATAATTCTAATCCAACAGGTAAACATTTTTATGGAAAAAATAGGATTTATGAACACTAGTTAGTGGTTTATATCAAATCCATTTAAACTGTTTTTGATAGAGGACCATGAGCAAAAGAAAATTGAGGAGAGAATAAAATGAGATATGTTATATATAGTAATATACAGGGTTATTCACAAAAGGGTGAAGAGTTTGGAGAAGGCAGGAGAAGTGAACAATCTAGGACAACATAGCTGCACTGGAAAGTGAGTTGAAGTGGATAATTTTTCCGAATCGGCTATTTTGGCCTATATACCGTTCACTTCTCCTGCCTTCTCCAAACCCTTCATTCTTTTATGAATAACCTTGATAATGTCTACTATGAAAAGGAGTATGAATACGATTGGCAGAATCAGTGTCATCCCTTTTTACCACCTGAGGAGGGGATTGGGGGGTGATGGTGGTTGAGTGACACCCCCCTCCCAGCTCAGCATTCTGCCCAGCTCCTGGCAACCAGTGACATCACTGCCAAGAGCTGGGCTGGCCAAAGTGTCCCAGGTTGCTAAAAGCTGCGAGGGGAGATGTGTATGGCCCTTACACATCTCCCTGCCCGGCTCATAGCAATCTGGGATTCTCTGGCCAGAAAGGGGATAGCAGGCCCACTGCAAACATTGTGCAGCAGAGTGGCCTTGCCATGGAATATGTTTAAGTGGATAAAGTTTTTTTTTCTGTATTCTTTAACCTTCCGTCCATGACTAAACCTTAATGTAATATTCATCAAAAGCCTATACAGGAGGGAGAATATACAAACCTAATAGATATCAGCTGTAATTATGTACTTAATATGTTTCAGGTAGGGGTTACATTCTGTAAGAATTTAAAGCAGTATTAAACTCTCAAACTTTTTTTAATAATGAATCCAGATAAAAAAAATATATATTGCCCAGCGAAGTATTGCTTTACATTTTTACCCAAATACTTACAATCATCAAGTTTCTGAACAGCTGCTTCCAAGTCTCTCAGCGAAGCTTCCCAGAACTTCCTGTCCAGTACAAGATCACAAAGGACAGAGCAGACTCCAGCAGCTGTTCATCTCCTTGCATGGAGAAGGGAGGAGAGGGGACCAGGGAGGAGAGGGGACCAGGGAGGAGAGGGGACCAGGGGGAGGGGCAAAGCTTGATTTGCTGTGTGTGTGTTTGTTGAGACACACACAGCTTACTAGCACACACAAGGGTAACTGCATAACAGTCTGCTTGATAAAGAAGCAACCCTAAAATAGGATATCAGTGGACAAGCTAACTCTGCGGGAAACTAAAACTTTTAAACATCAAGGAGCAGCATCCATTGTAAGTGATTTAATCAGCATTTGAAATAGCTTAAAATCCCTTTGACTTTAATATCACTTTAATTGTGTCTCTGTTCCTGTCTGTTTTTCCAAAGTTGTGAAAAAAAATGCTTCTGCATTCTGTTTACATCGGGAGAAAAGTGATGTAACGGCATCAGAACACTGCTATACACATCAAACCACAGCCACTGGTGTCACCCACCCCTGCATAACTTTTTTTAATCAAATATATGGGGTAAACAGGACTAGCCAGGTGACCAAATAAAGAACAAGATTCAATACACTGTGGCTTAAATAGCACCTCTCTCTTTGCCCATGCCATAATCAAAAACTCTCCATGTCAATTTTATTAGGGCCTACTTATAATCTATTGGTAGAGCCATGCTTTTTTTTAAGCTGAATCAGCTCTAACTATTAAGATAAGGTTTTCAAAATTGGGAAATACATGTTGATCAAACTGGTCAAATGTTTAATAATGATAGTAAAATCATATAAATTTAGGAAGAACCATGCTCTCCATAATATAAGATCTTTGAAGCTAGTTTCCTTAAAATATTAGTGAATTGCAGTAAATACACAATCTGATATATATCACTTGTAACATAGGCATTCTATCTAGTTTAACCAGGGATGGTTTCCAGGTTGTTATCATATTTACAGCCTGGATTCATTTTGTTCTACCATGAACTAACAAAAGCCTTACTGTATGTGAATGTGTGTTTGTTTTTCTTTTTTTTCTCTCTCTCTAGTGAGTAAAAATGCCACTATTTCTAGATCCACAACTGAGATCAGTGCTCATTATACTATTGCTATATGCCCTCCATCTTTGCCCTAATTATGACGAGAATAAAATAGAAACACATTTCCCAATATAAAATGTAGTATTTGTCAATATATCTTTACTCCCATGTCGAGCAATTACATTTTGTAAACATGCCAGAAGCAGACATGCTGCATAACATTGTTTTGAATTAATTTTACTGACAGGTTAAACTTTTTTTCACAAATATTGCCAGGAAAAGGTATTTCAACCATAAAAAAAATAACCAAGGAATAATTTTTTCTGTGTTATCTACAGAGCACTGTTAAACAGAACTCGTGCCTACAGGCGTATAAGTAAATGGTAGTCTGGCATTTGAATACAGAAAATGATAGTTGGTATTGAGAGCTCATGAGGACATTAATTAGAATGCATGGACAAGTTTTCTATGCTTTTTAGCTGCCCCTGTGACATTAGATAATATTCCAAGGGCAGAGCTTGTAATTTTATAAGGAAAACAAATAGAACACAGGAGGCATGGATACATTCATTAGTATCTTGATTACTGATGTGCACAACTATACCTTTCGTGGTTACAAATTTGATTACATATAAGTTAAAAAAAAATCCAGTACACACTAAAGTATTGCCTTAAGTAGAGTATACACACAGGCTGAATAAAAAAAAAAAACAAAA
>NW_017306368.1:1788051-1795604 GCF_000935625.1 Nanorana parkeri | reverse complement strand
AAAGAAGATAAAAAACACAGGCTAAAAAAAAAAAAAAACAAAAAAAAAAAAACAGATTCCTCCATCAACGCTTATGAGCCTTAATGGAAGAATCCCCCATTGTTTGCATTGTATTTTGACAGCGGCCACCATCAAAACACTACAACAGAGCTAGCAGCTGATTGGTTGCTAGTTCCGTTTGGCCGAGATCCCTTGGAATTCTGAGTCCCGTTATTTAATATGCACAGAGGAGGGGAAGACTCTGCAGCTAACTCTTTTAATGCAGTTCTGGTTCTAAAAACTGGTCATAGAAACTGTTTTTTTTTTGTCACGATTTACTTAGAAGGATTGATTTTTTGTATTCACAAAACCATTATTTATATATATTATCAATATACATTCTTTTCACTTGAATTTGATAACTGATTTTCACGGATAGATTCTACGCCAGTGGACAGTTCACAGGTTGAAATTTATTGTATAGGTTCATCACTATTAGTTTTTCACCATATATTTATCTTTAATAAATTTAATATACATTTATTTTTGGTCACTTAATACACTGAGGAGGTTTTTAGCGCTGTAGACCGATCCCACAGTTTTCTACTAGCCTGAGGCAAAAGCAAATAGGACAGAGAAAGGTTAGAGTGCAGTTTTACTTTAAAGCAGACCTTTCGCGGGGGGCGCGCCTGAGCGGGGGGCGGGGCAGGACGTACTAGCACGCCCGCTTACATCCAAGAAGGTCCCGGCAGGCCGTGTAAGTACAACGGCTGGCCGGGAGGCAGTTAAAGGCAAAGTCCATTAATTACATTAGACCTCTCTTCCACTACAAATAAGCACCTGATGAGCGTAAAAAAAAACCCCACACCTTTTGAGAAAAAGTTAGAAATTGTATTTACCTTTTGTACTGTAGAGGGAGACATTACAATCCTTTCGGGGAGATCCTGAAAATACAAAGAAAAGAAAATGAAAAGAGGGTTACTCACTTACCTGCCAAATGATCCAGCCGTAGCTTTGGCTGATCCGTCGGCTCACTTCGGCCAGCGGAGCCCTTCAGTTCAGTCGAACTGTATTTTTTAAAAGTTTTTTTTGTCATTGATTCCTGTCCCCCAGGGCTGTACCTGGATCCCCATACACTTTTTATGGTCAATACCTTGCATATAAGCCCTCTTAAAGGGGACAATTGTTTTTGAAAGTTCTACCCCCATAGACTTGCATTAAGTTCTAAGTTTGAAATAGAACTTTTTCCATGTTTGAAAGTTCAAATTAGAACCAAACACAGGCTTGTTTGGCTCATCACTAGTGGCCTGGTATGGCAGGAAGGGGGGACAAGCGAGCTCCCTGCAAGGCCTGTGCTCAGATCAAGGGTCTGATTGGGAATTTTAGAGGGAACCCCACTTTTCCCCCATTTTTGGGGCTGGGGTACCTCCTTAAAATTCCTACCAGACCTTAAGGGTCAAACTTTCGAAAATGATTGTCCCCTTTAAGACTGCTTATATGCAAGTTATTGGCCATAAAAGGTGTATATGGGGGTCCAGGTACTGCCCTGGGGGACATGTATCAAAGAAAAAAAAAAAAAAATATTTTTAAAGGAGCAGTGATTTTTTTGTATAATCTTTATTTTACAAATAATTACTGGTACAAAGGAACATTCAAGGATCAAAAGTGGGTCAAACGTTGACCCTGACATAGAAAATAAAAGGTTACAGAAATACAACGACATACATAATCACCTTATGGTACAATTAGCGGGTATTCAGCCCGGCTACATCATATAGGCCCGACCTTAAGCAAAGAAGGTGATGTCTCCAGCACCACCATGAGAATTAACTTATCTTGCACCGACTTATCTTCATTGAACCCAGACAATATTAACTGTATTCCAGTGCCAGGGGGCAGTTCTCATATAGAAACCATCAAATAAGGCCAAGACTGGGGGAATGGCATCTCGGCCCAGAACTTGGGCAACCTGTAAGCTCACGTCAAGGTGGATTTGATACGTAGTGCAACCACGTTGCCCATTTTGAGTAGAAGCGGTCATGTTTGTTTCCCCTCTTCACCACCCACTCCTCTGCCTCCTGGATTAGTGTGACCTGCGCCACCCACTCAGACCTCCCCGGTACCCGAGTCTGTTTCCAGTATCTGGGGATGAGTCTCCTTGCCGCGTCTAGAAGGTGGGACAGGACACCCCTCTTATAGGAGTCAACGGATGTGGAAGGGAGGTGTAGCAGCATATGAATGGGGTCATCTGGTATGTCTATCGTCGTGATAAGTTAAATTTGTGTGTGAATATCTTGCCAGAAGCCCCGTATAAGAGGGCATTCCCACCATACATGTAAGAGTCCACCTGGTTGCCCGCAGCCCCTCCAACAGTGCGAGGATATCCCCGGGTATATGGTGCTCAGGTAGAGCTGGGTGCGATACCAGCGGGACAGTAGTTTATAATTGGTTTCGTGTACCTTGGAGTCAACCGAGGATTTATGTGTGAAGCGGTATATCAAGTGCCATTGATCATCTGAGAGACTTCGTCCTAGCTCCCTTTCCTAGTCCCCAAGGAACCTTGGTCTATAACCTGTGAGTGTGGACAGGAACAGGCCATAAAATAATGATACCAATGATGCAGATCCCGCACATAGGGACTCAAAGGGTGTGAGAGAGGACATGGGCCGCATGTCCTTGGCAGCTGTTCCAAAGAAATGGGTGAGTTGTCTATACCTCCAATCCGCCAAGGGGAAATCTCCCTATTTAGTTGTAATCTCCTCTAGAGACATCAGAGAGCTCCGGCTGAGGAGTTTGTGGCAGCGGAAGTCTCCTTGCAGGTCCCAACGGCGGAAGAAGGAAATGTCCTCCCCAGGAGGGGACCACGGATAGCCCCCCAGTGGGGACAGCGGGGGTGAGAGGAGATCTCCTGCATTCAGTTTGTCCCACAACCGGAGGGTCTGATGTGTCGTGGGGACGTATAGTCGGAGAGGCCACGACTAGCACTAGGCACCCAGGGGGCATGAGCTAAATCACGACCTGCCATGCATTTTTCCATCTGTACCCATAGCTTAGCTGAGGCGTCAAAGTGTCAATTCACAATCCTCTGGAGGGAGACAGCCTTATAGTAGAGGTTAATGTCAGGGAGGCCCAGTCCCCCCGGCCCCTTTAGGCCTGCGCAGGATGGTATATGCTATCCGGGGTCTCTTGCCCCCCCAAACAAAGCGGATAAATAGACTACGAAGTTTTACAAAGTATGTATGAGGCAGCAAAATAGGTATCATCTGCAAGAAGAAGAGGATCCGAGGGAGCACCGTCATCTTCAGTATGTTAATGCGACCCAGCCATGTGAATGATGTGCGATCCCAGTCCTTGAGATCTCTATGCAGATTGTGTAATAAGGGTTCAAAGTTGTGCGCGTAAAGGCGGGAGCATTGGTTGGTTAGTTGAATACCCAGATATCTTATGGCTGTCGTGGACCAAGAGAACGGAAAGCTGTGTCTCAACTGGTAGGCCATTGCCGACGGGACCGTGATGGGCAGAATATCAGACTTATGGTAGGTAATTTTGAGGTTAGATAGCTGTCCATAATTGGCAAATTCCGAGATCAAATTGGGGAGAGAGGTGACGGGGTCTTTAACAAAAAAAAGGATATTATCCGCATAAGCAGATAGTTTATCTTCCTGTGAGCCAATTATCAGACCTTTAATATCAGGGTTGCTGCGAACCTTATTTAGGAAGGGTTCTAAGGTGAGCGCGAACAGGAGAGGGGATAGGGGGCATCCCTGCCTGGTGCCATTACTAATTCTAAAGGGGCTGGAAAGGGTGCTATTCTCCTTCACGCGGGACGACGGATCACTGTAGAGAGAGGCCACCCAGCTCATCATGTGGGGGGCCAAGACCCAGGGTCTCCAGCACTGTCCTCAGAAACGTCCAATCCACCCTGGTTAGCTCGAAGGGAGCTGTCCCTAGTCTCCCTCCCCATTATGAAACCGGTCTGGTCAGGGTGAATAACAGCGGGCAAAAAGACCTTTGGGCGGTCGGCCAGTATCTTGGAGAGAAACTTCAAATCTGCATTAAGGAGCGATATGGGCCTATAACTATTTCGGGAGGACCGTGATGTGACCCAGCAAAGCCTCCGAGGGTGCTGATGCTCCTTTGGCTAAGGCATCGTAGTAGGAACACAAGTGTGGGGAGAGCTGGGGCAGGTATTTCATATACTAGCCTTTAGAAAAGCCATCTGGGCCCGTGCTCTTCCCATTTGGTGTCACTTTGATGACCGCCTCTACCTCCTCTGGGGTGATAGGCCTATCTAGTTCAGCTGTGATTGAGGCGGAAAGGGTCTTAACGCCCGCTTCTTTCAGGTAGTTGTGTATAAGGGATTTTTTGGCGGACAGTGCGTCAGGGGGCAATATAGGGTGCAGGTTATACAGCGTGACATAGTAGTAACAAAAGGCTTCAGTTTTCTTGAAGGAGTTATATACTGGGGGCCACAGGGGGTTTGTAGTTTATGGACATGTGTCAACTCATGCCTCTTCCTCAACGCCCTGGCCAGCAAGCGACCACACTTATTCCCATGCTCATAATACAGGTGAGAAACATAGCGTAATTTCTTTTTTATTTGGAGGTCTAAGAAGTCAGATTTTTACGTAGGGTGACCAAATCTCGTGCATCTTGGGGGAGACCCGAGCGCTTATGGCGTTGCTCTGCTCCCCGGATTGAGGCTATCAAGCGGTCAAGCTCAGCCACCCTAGCCTTTTTCAGTCTCAAACCCTGTGAAATCAGCACTCCACGGACCACCGCCTTGTGCCCTTCCCACACAGAGCCCATTGATGTCTCTCCGACTGTGTTTTCAAGGAAGTAAAGGCGTATCGCCTCAGAGGTCACTCCTGCTGCCACCAGGTCGTCGAGCAGGTTCTCGTTAAGGCGCCAGGTCCATGAAGTGCTGGGAACCGGGGGCAACGAAATCGAGACAGAGACAGCGGTGTGGTCAGAGATAGTAATGGGGTTAATGATCGCCTCACATAAGGCGTCAAGGTAATATTGATCGGTAAATAGCAAATCAATCGGGAGTATGAGTCATGAGTCTTTGAGTAGTAGCTGTAGTCTCTCTCTGATGCATGTGTCACCCTCCAGGTGTCCAGTAAGTGCTTATCGTAGAAGGCTTTACAGAAATGTCTCATCGCTGCGAATGTGCGGACGTGCCCGAGGATGTGTCCAGCACTGGGTTGGGGCTAAAATTGAAGTCCCCCCCAGTACAAGCAGGCCCTCCTGGAAATCTGCCAGCTTGGACAGCATAGAGTCCAGAAACGTGAGCTGACGGGTGTTGGGGGCATATGCCGTGGCGAAGGTGAATATCTGGCCCTCAATGGATCCCTTTAAAAAAAAAAATGCCACTGGGGTCTATCAGTTGGTCAAGGAATTGGAAGGGGCAGCTTTTATGGACAACTATCGCGACCCCCGCATGACTTGGGTATGGGGGAATTGCTAAGATACCAACCAGAGTACACATGTGTAGGCAGCTTGGGTACAGCATTATCACGAAAATGAGTTTCCTGCAACATTACTACCTGCACTCCCAGGTGTCTCAGTTCCCTCCATAGTCTGTTTCACTTGTTCGGAGAGCAGAGACCCCGTACATTATACGATAATATCTTCAATACAGACATGGAATCATTAGAGCATCACAAGGAGAAGGTCGGGTGCCACCGAGCCAGGAACATAGTTCGAGCCTAGATTGGATATACCCATACAAGGTGAGTACACATGACGAGGGGAAAAGTAAATCAATACAAAACCAATACAAAAAGTGAGAACATTGCACAGTAAAACCAACTAGTAGTGCATCCCTAGTCCGAGGGGTCAACAAACCGGTGACCCCCAGGAGGGGAAACAAAAGGTCCCGTCCGGGACACGCCTCCCTTAAGGGGGACAATCCTATGTGGGGAACGTGAAAGGGCATAACAGGGGAGGGTGCAGCCCGTCCCGGGCAACTTAGAGTGACGCGTTCCTCCTGGGGAGGTAAGCCATTGGAAAATAAACATCCTGAGAGTAAAACTTCAGTGAAACTTTGAAAGGGTTCGGCAAGGAGCAGAGGAAAAAAAGCCAGTATGAGTTCAAAAAACAAGAACTGTGGTTGCTGAGTACCTCGCACCCGCGGGGGTTCTTCACATGTGGGAGTCATAGAATGTGGGGCAAGTCTTTAGGCCCCCGGGTGTGCATACCAGTGTGCAAAAACATGGCAAAGTCACCGTCTGCTTTCAAATAGACCAGTCATTGAGGCTATGGTGGGCCCCCTTGGTTTGGAGAAGGCAGGTCTTGGCCTCCAGGCCTCCTAGGGGAGACAGTCTGCCAGAGGGGTTGGCGAGATGGTAGCGGTATTGCAGGAGACACATTCCAGTGCGGCAGCAAAATCTTAGGGAGGCCTAGAGCTTTCAAAAAGACAGGGAGATCGCCCATTTCCGTCAGGGATATCGTTTTGCCTTCCTTGCGGACCATCAGGCAGAATGGGAAGCCCCAGCGGTACAGGAGCTGCGCTTTACGAAGGGAATCCAGCAGAGGGGGTCCCTGATCCGTATGTTTGACCTGCGACTGCAGTTTTCCAAATCATCCAGTTGATTCAGAAGGGCAGCAATTTGCCTGTCGAGTGTGGTACTACGATCCCTAAGGAGGGACATGGCCACTAGTGAATTATCCTGCAGTGCTTCCAGGGATTCCACCCTGTTCCCCAAGTGTACAGTCTCTTGCCTTATGTCTGCTATGTCTTTTTTGAAGGCCTGCTCCATCCTATTCATCAATATGTCCAGGTCAGCCTTAGTGGGGATAGACCAGATATGTGACCTAAGGTCTCCATTTCCTGCAAGCATGTCTACGGCCGGGCTCTGTGGCCGGTGCGGTCCCGGGGGAACTCCCCGCTGTATTGTCGCTTACCCCAGCTGGGGATGAGGGCCCAGCTAGATCTCCGCCGTCCCGCCGTTCCGCGGCCTCGCGGTCCGGCGCCATCTTGGATGTGGCCCTGTCCTCACTGCCGCAATCCGTGAAGAAGGCGTCTATGGCACCCCCTTCCGAGGTCTCGGCATCCGCGGGAGCTGGGGTGAGTATTTCTTCTTACCCTGTTTAGATTGGGACCCTCTCCGGTGCATAGCAGCTCGGATGTCGGCAGATAATTAGGCGGCCGGGACGGGAGCTCTCTCAAGCACGTCCTTACTCCTTCATGCCCAAGCCACGCCCCCCAAGGAGCAGTGATTTTAACATCACTTAAAGGGTAAGAATAAAAATGAAAAATTCCTTCAAATATCATGCCTGGGGGGTCCCCTTAACCTGCCTGTGAAGTGGCGGATCTGTAGGATGTATAGTACCTGCTGCAGCAAAACTGACATTTCTAAAAAAAAAAACAATTTTAACTCTTAAAGTGTGCCGTTCCCCCTCCAAAACAATGCCAGACCCTTTAGGTCTGGTAGGACCATTTAAAAAAAAAAGTTCCCTCTAAAAATCATACCAGACCCTTAAGGTCTGGTAGGAATATTTAGAAGGGACCCCATGTAGAAAAAAAGTGTGTGGGGTTCCCCCTAAAAGTCATACCAGGCCTCTGTTGT